>NC_043023.1:1187923-1247923 GCF_006345805.1 Octopus sinensis
AAGTAGCTTGTTAACCAACCACATGGTTCCGGGTTCAGTCCCACTGCGTGGCATCTTGGGCAAGTGTCTTCTGCTATAGCCCCGGGCCGACCAGTGCCTTGTGAGTGGATTTGGTAGACGGAAACTGAAAGAAGCCTGTCGTATATATGTATATATATGTGTATGTGTATGTGTTTGTGTGTCTGTGTTTGTCCCCCTAGCATTGCTTGACAACCGAAGCTGGTGTGTTTATGTTCCCATCACTTAGCGGTTCAGCAAAAGAGACCGATAGAATAAGTACTGGGCTTACAAAGAATAAGTCCCGGGGTCGATTTGCTCGACTAAAGGCGGTGCTCCAGCATGGCCGCAGTCAAATGACTGAAACATGTAAAAGAGTAAAAGAGTATATATGTTTGCATGTATGTATGTATATATAGACGTAAGTGTGGCTGTGTAGCAAGTAGCTTGCTTTCCAATCACGTGGTTCTGGGTTCAGTCCCATTGCATAGCACATTGGGCAAGTGTCTCCTACTTATAGCTTCAGGTAGCCCAAAGCCTTCTGAGTGGATTTTTTAGGTGGAAACTGAAAGAAGCCCGTTGCATATATATCTATGTGTGTCCTTGTTTGTCCCCCACATCACCACTTGACAACTGGTGTTGGTGTGTTTACGTCCCTGTAACTTAGTGGTTCAGTGAAATTGACTGATAGAACAATTACTAGGCTTACAAAAAATAAGTCCCAGGGATGATTCATTCAATAAAAACTTCAAGGTTGTGCCCCAGGATAGCTGCAGTCTAAAGACTGAAACAGATAAAGATAAAAGATATATATATATCATCATCATCATCGTTTAACGTTCGCTTTCCATGCTAGCATGGGCTGGAGGATTTTGACTGGATGCCTTTTTGACTGGCAGCTGGATGCCCTTCCTAGCGCCAACCACTCCAAGAGTGGTTGGCGTTAGGAAGGGCATCCAGCTGTAGAAACTCTGCCAGATCAAGATTGGTGCCTGGTGCAGCCTCCTGGCTCACCAGTCCTCAGTCAAACTGTCCGACTCATGCCTGCATGGAAAGCAGACGTTAAACGATGATGATGATGATATAACTGTCAAATTGCAGTCATGGCAGATATGGGCCTCACAGAGGCAATGGCTGAGACCTTTGGCATTACTTTGTGCTTGAGAATCGGCATGAAGCCGAGCAAAATCACAGTTGTGGCAGATAGTGGTGTCATGCAAAAGCACCCATTACGCTCTGAGTGGTTAGCATTAGGAAGGACAACCAGCCAGAGAAATCTCACCAAATCAGACTGGATTCCAGGATTCCAGCCCCAACAACAGACGTTAAATGATGATGATATATATATATATAGGCGCAGGAGTGGCTGTGTGGTAAGTAGCTTGCTTACCAACCACATGGTTCTGGGTTCAGTCCCACTGTGTGGCACCTTGCGCGAATGTCTTCTACTATAGCCTTGTGAGTGGATTTGGTAGATGGAAACTGAAAGAAGCCCGTTGTATGTATGTATATATATATATGTGTGTGAGTGTTTGTGTTTGTCCCCCCAACATTGCTTGACAACCGATGCTGGTGTATTTATATCCCCGTAACTTAGTGGTTTGGCAAAAAGAGACCGGTAGAATAAGTACTGGGCTTACAAAAGAATAAGTCCCGGGGTCGAGTTGCTCGATTAAAGGCGGTGCTCCAGCATGGCCGCAGTCAAATGACTGAAACAAGTAACAGAGTATATACATATATATAATACACACACACACATATATATATATGTATATTCTTTTATTTGTTTCAGTCATTTGACTGAGGCTATGCTGGAGCACCCATTGGGTTAGATCATCAGTGAACTAAACCCCTCATATTCTCTCTCTCTCTTCTCTCTCTCTCTCTCTCTCTCTGTATATATATATATATGAATATACATATACATACACATATAGGTGCAGGAGTGGCTGTGTGGTAAGTAGGTTGCTTACCAACCACATGGTTCTGGGTTCAGTCCCACTGCGTGGCGCCTTGGACAAGTGTCTTCTACTATAGCCTTGGGCTGACCAAAGCTTAGTCAATAGATTTGGTAGACGGAAACTGAAAGAAGCCCGTCGTATACATATATATATGTTTGTGTGTCTGTATTTGTCCCCCTAACATCACTTGACAACTGATGCTGGTGTGTTTACGTTCCCATCACCTAGTGGTTTGGCAAGAGAGACTGATAGAATAAGTACTAGGCTCACAAAGAATAAGTCTTGGGGTCGATTTGCTCGACTAAGGCGGTGCTCCAGCATGGCCACAGTCAAATGACTGAAACAAATAAAAGAAAAAGAAAAAAAGAAATACATGTGTATCTGTTTCCATGTCTGCGTGTATTTATTGAAGCAGCTTCTTTATGTTATGTCTCTACTTAGCTGTTCAACAAATGAAGATCAATTAAATACAGAGCAGAATGAAATTAGAAACTCAAACCATTGAGCACGGTGCTCCAGCATGACCTCAGTCAAAGGGGTAGAACATTCCCCACCTTCTACCACCAGTAAATGAATGAAAGAATGTTTAAAATGAGGAAGGAGACAGACTGGAGTGAGGAAAGATGTAAGAGCAACAAAAAGGGCAAAAGAAAAGCAGAAAAAAAGAAAAAGAAAGCAATAATATGCAGAAAAAAAAACATGAAGAATTTTCTTGAATTCAGGGAAACAAATACTGGCAAGTTATAAATTTTGGCGGCAAGCAGAAGGTTTGACCATTGGTTCCACCCTTTACCCTCCTGTTGTCTACTGATTGTGCGATTAAGTGGGCGTGTAATGGTAGTGATTAAGTGTTAGAGGCTTTGGTCTTTGGTAGAGGTGGTGCGGTGGTGGTCAGGTGGGGATTGTCTGTTCTTCTCACGAGCTCTCTCTCTCTCTCTTTGTAAATCATGGATTATTTATCTCTGTCTCTCTGTCAGTTTCTCATTTTCTTTCTAGTTCTCTTTGTCTGTCTGTCTCTCTCTCTCTCTCTCTCTCTCTCTCCTCTCTCTCTCTCTCTCTCTGTCTCCCCTTCATGATTACGGTTGTCTAACTTCTGTTATTTTTTGTAAACATTGAATTTCAAATAAATATATCATTGTATGTGTGTATACACACATACACACACACATACTTATAAACACATATACAATACATACATACATACATATCTGTATATATGCACACACATATGCACATACATACAGAAAATACACACACTCACATATATATACATACACAGATTTATACAGGCATACATATATGTATACAATATACATACATACATACATACATATGTGTTATATGTATATATATATATATTATATATATATATATATATATACACATTTATATTATACACATTTATATATATATACACACACATATATATACACACATTTATACATGCATAGATGTATACAGAGATATATATGTCAATATATATATGCACATATATATATATATATATATATATATATGCACACATATATACATGTATGTGCGAATGTATATATATATATATATAATGTATATATATATATGTATATATATACACAGCCACACAATGGTATCAACATATTTATCAGTGTATTTAGAGGGAAAAGAAGGAGGTAGGTCGGTGAGGAGCTTGGGGAGTGGGTAGAGGAAGGGCAACATGATAAACATCCACAAGCAGGGTAGGAGTGCTAGGCAAACACACACACACACACAAGAATACAAACACCACCACCACCACCACCATTACTACTCAGTCCACCCCCAATACATACATTGATATCAAGCAAACCAGACCCCAACCCTTATTACAGATACCCTAAACGAAATCTATAAATCAGCCCTTTGTCCCCCACTCGCACCCCTAACATCTTTTGGGGAGTTAGAGGGAGACAACAAGGGATCCTGTATGTGGTTGATTAATGTGCAAGAAATAGATGTTTAATTCCCTTCAAACCTTATCTAAAGAGGAAGAAGTCGTTGTTTGATATATTGAGGTAAAGAGATAAGACAGGATGGTCAAGGTTGGAAGTATTTTGATTGGGACTGACAAGGGGTTAAGCAACAACAACAATTATAGTTACTGATACTAGCTGTAGTACTATACAATAAATAATGTAGTCCTAGGTACGTTATATATAGATATAAGATGGGATGGTCACAGGTGGAACGTCTTTGATCAGAGGTCTGCAGAATCGGGATTGGACTGGGGTTAAATAACAACTACAGCCACTAATACTGATTACTGTACTATGCATTAGATTATGTAGTCCTAGATACACTATGCCTGAATAAAAGATGGGACTGTCATGGCTAGAACGTCTTTGATTATAGGTCTGCTGGATTAGGGCTGATCTAGAGCTAAACAGCAACTGAATGAAAATACATGCTAGAAATAGCAGCTATATCCCATTTACAATCATTCTCTACCTTATTTTAAGACAAGAATACCAGAAAATGCAGTCCTTTAATAGAATACATAACAAGGTTTGATGGTCATGGTTGGACCGTCTTAGATATGCTGACAGGGTTAAGCAATCACTAAAGTAACTATGATGGAAGCTACTACTCGCATCATCACCACGATGAACAACCACCACCACCTCAACCATTCAACTACTACCATTACCACTACTATCACTACTACCACCACCACCTCCTCCACTACAACCATTCCACTACTACCACCACCATCAGCATTACTGTGACAACTACTACTACATTAACCAACACTACCTCTGCCACCACAACAACCACCACCACCACCTCAACCATTCCACTACTACCATCACCGTCAGCATTTTTGTGACAATTACTACTACATTAACCAACACTACCTCTGCCACCACAACCACCACCAACACCGCCACTACAACCATTCCACTACTACCATCACCACTACTATCACTACTACTACCACCGTCAGCATTACTGTAACAGTTACCACTACATTAACCAACACTACCTCAGCCACCACAACCACCACCCCCACCACCACCAGTACTACAGTTACCAACACTACCACTGAAACAATGGATCTATTCCATCTCAATCACAGATTTTTTAATTAATCTTTTTTAATGAAACAGTTTTGAAATTTTGAATACTGGTAGAATTTCTCATATAGAACATGGTTTACTCTGAACATTTTTGACGAAATTTTGTATTTTAGAAGTTATTGTTTGTTAAAGTGTAATTTCAATCAATCAACAATGTGTATTCAGTAGAAAAAAACTACTGCTGTTTGTGATAGTAATCGAAGAAGAACAATTTCCAGGTCATCTCTACTAAATGTCACCAATCTGTTCAATTCTTATGGTGAGTGAAGACAATGCCATCTTTATCCTTTTTTCCTTTCTAGTCAGCACCATGCATTCCTTACTCTTTCCCTCCCTTCTACACTATCAACTAGCAACCAGCGTGCAAACTTGTCACTGCCACTACAATTACTGTATTTTCCGGTGTAGAAGCTGCTATTTGTTTTGTTGTACCTTCAAGTTTTGATAATGTTATTTTTTTTATCTAATAAAGACTTTTATATTGACGAAATGTGTTTGTTGTTGATTATAGTAAAATAAAATTATGACAATAACAACACATCTCATAGTTGTAAAATAAGGCATTTTGAAACTACTATAATGCGTCAACAACATGTGTTAGCAGTTCGGCTTACAAAGAATAAGTCCTGGGGTCGATTTGTTTGAGTGAAAGCGGTGCTCCAGCATGGCCGCAGTCAAATTATTGAAATGAGTGTAAAAGAATATACATCATCATCATTTAATGTCTGTTTTCCATGCTGGCATGGGTTAGACAGTTTGACCAGAGCTCGTAAGTCCAGGGGCCACACCAGTCTCCACTGTCTCTTCTGTCATGGTTTCCATGACTGGACACCCTTCCTAATACCAACCATTCCACAGAATGTACAGGGTACTTTTAAACGTGACACCAGGAAAAGTGCTTTTTAGGTGTACTAGAACTGGTATCAATTCTGCTATGCCCCAGATATCTCAGTCCTTAGTCATCTCCTTCATAATGTTCAGTGTCCTGAGATGTGCTTTCAATACTTCCTTCCATGTCTTCCTGGGTCCCCTTCTTCCACTTGTTCCATCCACTTCAAGTGACCAGCACTTCTCTATGCAACTGTCTACATCTATACACATCCTCATTTAATGTCTGATTTGGCAGTTTCACCAGGGCTTGTAAGCCAGATGGCTGCATCAAACTCCAGTCTGATTTGGCATGGTTTCTATGGCTAGATAACCAGTGCAGTCTTCTCTCTTGGACACTGTATCAGATTCCACTTCTGTCCAACTCTTTTACTTGTTTCAGTCATTTGACTGTGGCCATGCTGGATCAGTGCCTTTAGTCGAGCAAATCAACCCCAGGACTTATTCTTTATAAGCCTAGTACTTATTCTATCGGTCTCTTTTGCCGAAGTGCTAAGTTACAGGGACATAAACACACCAGCATCGGTTGTCAAGCGATGTTGGGAAGACAACACTGACACACAAACATATACATACATATATATATATATAATATATATATATATATATATATATAATATATATATATATATACATATATTCGACGGGCTTCTTTCAGTTTCCGTCTACTAATCCACTCACAAGGCTTTGGTCAGCATGAGGCTATAGTAGAAGACACTTGCCCAAGGTGCCATGCAGTGGGGCTGAACCCGGACCATGTGGTTCGTAAGCAAGCTACTTACCATACAGCCACTCCTATGCCAATATTCATATATTCCCACTTAAACATGGAGGTTCAATTCAAACAAACTATATTGTGGTAGCTACCCTAAGAGAAACTCTCACATTGGATTTCTGGAGCACAAATTCCTCTCCTGTTTATTTTGCTAGTGGAAAGACAAAAGTGAAGACGCATGGGTCAGTGGTTAGAGCATCGAGATTACAATCGTGAGGTGGTTAGTTCGACTCCCAGACCAGGCTGTGTGTTGTGTTCTTGAGCAAGACACTTTATTTCATGTTGCTTCAGTTCACTCAGCTGTAGAAATGAGTTACGACGTCACAGGTGCCAAACTGTATTGGCCCCTTTGCCTTTCCTTTGGATAACATCAGTGATGTGGAGAGGTGAGGCCTCTATGCATGGGTGACTGCTGGTCTTCCATAAACAACCTTGCCTGGACTTGTACCTCAGAGGGTAACATTCTAGGTGCAATCCTATGGTCACTCATGACCGAAAGGGGTCACAAAAAAAAAGGGGGAGGCAAATCCTTGCCATCTCCAATGCCAAGACTACCAGATTATGTGATTTCAACCTTCCTTCGTTTTGTCAACGATGGACACTTGACTGGTAGAGACAGGAGCAATACATCTTTCAGCCAGCAATATATAGATTGACAGTGCCAGAACAGGTGCTGATGTTGCGATTAGCCAGTGAGCTTGTTAAAAAATATATATAAACAAAAGAGGGAATATTAATACCGAGGGGTCACATTTATCCCCACCTAAACATGGATGCTCTTTTAGAACAAACTTTACCATGAGAGAGCAGTTGTATACTGTTCATCATCATCATTGTTCAACCGTGGTCGAGACAATGGAATTTACCATGTTGCGCCAGACTTCACGGTCCATCATAGCATTACGGAGGTCCTGTTGCTGGATGCCTGTATCCCTGGAGATTACATCAGGGTAGGAGAGTGTGCGCCCTCTGGTATTGCGAGTAGAGGGCTTCCAGAGGAGAAGAGTAGAAATTACCGGTACCTCTTTTTCAGCTCTACAACAATGTCCAGCAAACTGGACTCTCCTACCTTTCACAAGAGAGTGATACAGGTGGTAATTTCCCATATATTTGCATTTTAGTTGGATGGCGCCTCCACGAGAGATTTTGAGCTCTCATAAGGAGGCGAGTGTAGGTTCCATCCAACCGCCTCTCAAGCTTCTTTGATAACGTCCAGGTTTCTGAGCCATATAGTAGAATTGGTTCGACTGTGGCTTTGAAGATTTCAAGTTTGAAGTCTCTACTTAGATTTGATGACCAGATACAAGATGTTTGAAATCCTTAAGCTCTATGGGATACCAGACAAAATCATGGGATACCAGACAAAATCATTTCTGCCATCAAGGTCCTCTACACAGATACGTCTTCAACCATCTTAACCCCTGATGGAGAAACATCATCTTTCTCAATCAAAGCCGGAATACTGCAGGGAGACACACTCGCCCCATTTCTTTTCATCATTGTTGTTGATTATGTATACTGTCAACTTAACGTGACAGTCCCATAAAGGGAATCACACCACTGCTATTTAGCCCTAGGAAGCATCAACGCTTCCTGTTGGCCTTGACACATTTCCTGTGTCCTTATGTTTACAAAGGGGAGACAAGCATCCCCAACAGCTAAGCCTACATCCAGAGACTAGTTTCTGAGCCTTTGCTTGTCATCAGTCTGGAGTAGCATGGCCTGCTAGCTGAAGATACCTGTCTAGACTTTGTAAACATATATATATATATATATATAATTTCAGTGAAGTAAATTCACTGATCACCAAAAATAGAAATATTAAATTTCTAAATATCTCAGAGAGATATAAGCAGTGGTGGAAATGTGTCAAGGCCGACAGGAAGCGTCGATGCTTCCTAGGGCTAAATAGCGGTGGTGTAATTCCCTCTATGGGACTGTCACATTAAGTTAACAGTATACAACTGCTCTATCATTCCACCACTACATAAATCTCTCTGAGATATTTAGAAATTTAATATTTCGATTTACCATGAGAGAAACTCTGACATTGGCATTTGGTGTAAAATGCATTCTTGTTTACATTGTTAGCGGGGAGATGACTCCCTGCAAACTCCAGTGCTGAGACCACCAAATCACATAATTTCGGCTTTGTTTGGTTTTGTCAGTGATGGACATTGGCTGCTTGAGATAGCAGTGGTTTATCTCCTTACCAGCAATATATAGACTGGTAGTGTCAGAAGAGGCACGGGTGCCATCATTAGCCACGGAGCTTGTTAAAAAATATATATTAGCAAAAGAGCGAATATTAATACTGAGAGGTAATATTTATTTCTAGTTAAACTGCATGGCACCTTGGGCAAGTGTCTTCTACTATAGCTTTGGGCCGACCAAAGCCTTGTGAGTGGATTTGGTAGACAGAAACTGAAAGAAGCCCATCATATATATGTATATATATATATATATGTGTGTGTGTGTGTGTGTTTGTGTTTGTCCCCCCAAAATCGTTTGACAACTGATGCTGGTGTGTTTACGTCCCCATAACTTAGCAGTTCGACAAAAGAGACTGATAGAATAAGTACTAGGCTTCCAAAGAATAAGTCCTGGGGCCGATTTGCTCGACTAAAGGTGGTGCTCCAGCATGGGCACAATCAAATAACTGAAACAAGTAAAAGAGTAAGCATGGATGTTCTGTTAGAACAAACTATACTGTGGTAGATACCACGAGAGAAACTCTCATACTGGCTTTTCGTGCAAAATACACTCTAGTTTATATTGCTAGCAGGGGAGATATATCCCCACCATCTCCAGCACTGAGACCACCAGATCATGGGATTTTGACTTACCTTGGTCTTGCCAACGATGGACACTTGAGCGCTAGAGACAGCAGCTACTCATCTCCCCATTAGCAATATATAGAAAAACAGTGCTAGAACATGTGCTGCTGTAATGATTAGCCAGTGAGCTTGCTAAAAAATATGAGTGATAACGGTAGGATTAATATTGAAAGGTAATACCTATGCCCACTTAAGCATTTCATAGATACCATTTAATTCATTTGCTGGCCTCCATGTAACAATGTAAGCAACTAATAGTTAATAGGACCAGAAGATAAGCTAAGCTAGTTCTGTGTGTGTTATAAATTATGTAAAATGCATTGCTTTGCTTTGAAACAGTTGTAGTTTGCGTTTTACCTGTTCCATTCCTTAGTTTCTTGGATTTTCATTTGCATTTTTAGCAACTTTACTCATTTAACTATTGCATAGTGACTTTCAGCTTATTGAAATCGGTTGGGAGATCCATGATCAAAAGATTAAGGAAATCCGTAATAAAAGATAGAGTCAGTAAACATTGTTGAAATATATATGTGTGTATGTATTATGTGTGTGTGTATATTATTGTATTCTTTTACTTGTTTCAGTCATTTGACTACAGCCATGCTGGAGCACTGTCTTTAGTTGAACCAACTGACCCCAGGACTTATTTTTTGTAAGCCTAGTACTTATTCTATTAGTCTATTTTGCTGGACTGCTAAGTTATGGAGGCGTAAACACCAACATTGGCTGTCAAGCGATGTTGGGGAGAGAAACACACACATACAAATGCACACACACACATATATATGATGGGCTTCTTTCAGTTTCCATCTACCAAATCTACTCACAAGGCTTTGGCCAGCCCAAGGCTATAGTAGAGGACACTTGCCCAAGGTGCTACACAATGAGACTGAACCCAGAACTATGTGGTTGGGAAACAAGCTTCTTACCACACTGCCACGTCAGCACCTATACTCTTTTACCCTTTTACTTGTTTCAATCATGTGATTGTGGCCATGCTGGAGCACCGCTTTTAGTCGAGCAAACTGACCCCAGGACTTATTCTTTGTAAGCCTAGTACTTATTCTATCGGTCTCTTTTGCCAAACCGCTAAGTGACGGGGACGTAAACACACCAGAATCGGTTGTCAAGCGATGTTGGGGGGGGGACAAACACAGACACACACATACATATATACATATATATGACGGGCTTCTTTCAGTTTCCGTCTACCAAATCCACTCACAAAGCTTTGGTTGGCCCGAGGCTATAGAAGAAGACATTTACCCAAATTGCCACGCAGTGGGACTGAACCAAGAACCATGTGGTTGGTAAGCAAGCTACTTACCACACAGCCACTCCTACACCTATATGTATATACTTTATTCAACTCAGCTTTATGCAATGCTATTTAATTCATTTCAGCTTGAATAAAACCCTATATACACCAGCAACTTCACTGATCTTACATATCAGAACTATCATTGTGACAAGGCAGTAAACAATGAATTTGGTGTTACTGACTGATGATGTGCAATTATGCAGAAATGCATGCATCTTACAACCCAGCAGAAACAGCTGCCAAATCTCCCTCAGATCACACCTCATTTACTGTTTTATGTTTGGGAACAAAATGGGAGGGATGGTCATGGATGGAATGTGGTTGATGATAGGTTTGCATGATGCAAGGTAAACCTAGGTGGGTTGGGTATGTCTAACCACTAAGCAGTAACATGCGCATGGGGGGTAGCAGGCACCGGGGGTGTGTGTGAGAAACCCCTTAATTATTATCACTCTACAACCCCCACCACAACACTCCAACAGCTTTACCCATCTACTTCAGAGACACCTTGTCTCATAAACGTAACACCACCTTAATACTACTACCACTACTACAATTACTAAAACTACTACTACTACAACTACTAATACAACAAATACAGTTACTACTACTACAATTACTATTACTACTACTACTATAATTGCTACTACAACAAATACTACAAGCACTACTGCAACTACTACTGCTGCTACTACTACTACTACGATCACTACTGCAGTTACTACTACTATAATTGCTACTACAGCTACTACTACTACAATAACTGCTACTGCAACTGCTGCTGCTACTATTATCACTACAACTACTACTACTACTACTGCCACCACAACTTCTGCTACTACCACCCCTACTACTACTACTACAAATCCTACTGCTTCTATAATTGTTACTACCACCGTAACTGCTACTACAACTCTCACTCCAGCATCATGCCTACACCCACTGCCACCACCACCACCACCACCACCACCACCACCACTACCACCACCACTACTACCACCACCACCACCACCACCACCACAACTACTACTACTACCACCACCACCACCACAACTACTACTACTACTACTACTACTACTACCGCCACCACTTCAGTCAATGTCCCTTTCCTGACCCAACACAAGTCCATCTTGTTATCCCCCAAAGATGTACAACTGTACACAACACTATCTCTCTGCTCCCCCACCCCCACCACCAGCTCCCTACTGTATCAGATTCACCCCCGCCCCCCTGCTTACTATGTCTCCTTTCCGTGCCCTCCCCCCCATATTTTGAGTCCCCACTTAATCTATCACCCCCATCACCTCCTCAAACCACACCTCACTGCTAGTCCCAAAGCTCTCTCTCTCTCCCCCCCCACTGAATAATTTCACCACCACCACCACCACCACTACACAACAACAACAACAACAACAGCAGCGACAAGAACATCAGATCTAATTCAAATCATAGACACAAACTAAACTCACATAGATACACACACAGACCACACACACACATATATATATATATATACCAACACACACACACACATACAAATACATACACACACTCATACAAACAGACACATACACACACAAACACACACACACAAGCACACATATAAATATAGATATACACACACACATATATATATATACCAACACATATGCATACAAATACATACACACACACAAACAGACACATACATATACAAACACACACACACATGCATACTAACATACACACACACACAAACACACACATATAAACATAGATACACACACGCATATATATACCAACACACACATACATACACACATACAAAGACACATACACACACATACTCAAGGATATACAAACACACAGACATGCATACTAACATACACACATACACACAAGCACACACATATATATACCAACACACACATACAAATACAAACACACACACACATGTATACTAACACGCACACACATATAAACACACATACACATACTAATACATACATACACATACCAACACACACACATACAAACACACACACACACACATATATAAAGAGACACATATGCATGTACACTTGTACACATATGGAAAATTCTAATCCGATCACTCCCCCCTCGCCCGACCACCCCCCCCCCAGCATCCCACTGTCTCATCCCCCCCCCGGACCCCCTCCTCCCCACTCCTCGAGGGTTGTCAAGATCTCAATTATGATGAAACCACAAGACATATGGGGCTAAAATTAAGACATATTGTCTTTATACTTACACCACCACACCTCCCACTGCTACTCCTTGCCTCCCCCCTACTGGGTTGCCCCTTAAGGACCCCCTCCACCACCACCACCACCAATACAACTGTAACTCAGCATTTAATGAACAATGCTCTGTACGGCAGCTAGACCTGGCAGAGATAGCAGCAAGATCTCCCTCAAATCATCAGCTACAGCTTTATGTATATATGTATGAGTCAATGAAGGAGATCTCTACCTGGTAGAAATAGCAGCTAAATCTCCCTCATATCACACCCTACTCTCTTATCTATGTATATATGTATTATGAGCCAATGAGGGAGACCTCTACATGGCAGATAGAGCAGGTAGAAATAGCAGCCAAATCTCCCTCATATCACACCCTACTGTCTTATGTATGTATATATGTATGTATGAGCCAATGAGGGAGACCTCTACATGGCAGTTAGAACTGGTAGAAATAGTAGCGAAATCTCCCTCAAATCACACCCTACTTTACTTATGTGCGTATAAGTATGTATGAGCCAATGTGGGAGACCCCTACATGGCAACTAGACCTGGTAGAAATAACAGCCAAATCTCCCTCAAATCACACCCTACTGTCTTGGAGACCTCTATATGGCAGTTAGAACTGGTAGAAATAGCAGCAAAATCTCCCTCAAATCACACACTACTTATGTGTGTATATGTATGAGCCAATGTGGGAGACCTCTACATGGCAGTTAGACCTGGTAGAAATAGCAGCTAAATCTCCCTCAAATCACACCCAGCTTTACATATGAGTATATATGTATGTATGAGCCAATGTGGGAGACCTCTACATGGTAGCTTGACCTCGTAGGAATAGCAACCAAATCACCCCCAAATCACACCCTACTGTCTTATGTATGTATATATGTATGTATGAGGCAATGAAGGAGACCTCTACATGTTAGCTAGAATTGGTAGGAATAGCAACCAAATCTCCCTCAATGTATGAGCCAATGTATGAGCCAATGTGGGGGATCTTGTAAATAAATTAAATTACAACCATGTGGTTTTGGGTTCAGTCTCCAAGCATGGCACTATGAACAAGAGTATTCCAATATATGTAAGGTGTAACTAATGAATACTTTTGCCTAAACATAAGAGGTGGTGGTCACTGCTGGAACATCTTTGGCCATGTGTCTGCTGGATCAGGACTGAGCTGTGGATTACCAAGAACTTCATCCATTCATACTAATGATTATATACAGATACATGATCGTTACCAGCATCGCCTTTCTGGCACCTGTGCCGTTGGCATGTGTAAAAAGTTTGAGCAAGGTCGTTGCCAGTACCACCTGACTGGCCCCCGTGCCGGTGGCACATAAAAGCACCCACTACACTCTCGGAGAGGTTGGCATTAGGAAGGGCATCCAGCTGTAGAAACTCTGCCTGATCAGATTGAAGCCTGGTACAGCCATCTGGTTCGCCAGCCCACAGTCAAACCGTCCAACCCATGCTAGCATGGAAAGCAGACATTAAATGACGATGACGATATATGTTGAAAACACTTAGAAAGAGGTGCTTTTCCCACTCACCAAAGTGAATAGAGCTTTGGCCTGAGGGAATTGATGTCATTAGATGGTATCCAATGTTCATCAGGTGTTTCCACCCTAAAACGTAACACCCTCCCTTTGGTGGGTCAGCACAGATGGCCAAATCACTGTTCCTCATCTACTCCTGGCTTCCAGCTTAACTCTTGCTCCAAAGCAAACAAGAGGATCATTCATCTGCCTCTCCCGTCCCGTGCACAGTTACCCTTCACTCCTCTACTCTCATTCCAATGGCAGTAAGCATCCTCCATGCCGATTCAGCAAGGAAAAACCCTACAACCAAACTTGATTGAGAAAAACCATATCTGCCATCCATTTACCCTGCAATCCAGCAAAAGGTTCTCATATTTAGCACCCTTCAATAAATGGGCCTCATCACAAGGGAAATAAGTGTGTGAATCTGAGAGGGGAATATATTGAATAAAATCATAATTAACTGATCCTCCTGTACTTTCTTTCACCCAAAAGCAGGAACTTTCAGCACCCCCTTCGGGGGGGGGGGGTGTAGGCAAAGTCATGGCTGCGTGGTAAGAAGGTTGCTTCCCAACCAAATAGTTCTGGGTTCAGTCCCACTGCGTGACACCTTGGGCAAGTGTCTTCTACTATAGTTTCAGGTCGACTAAAGCCTTGTGAGTGGATCTGGTAGATGGAAACCGAAAGAAAACCATCATGTGAATTTTTCTTTTTGTCCAAGTCAGACGCCATGATAGATCGTTAGCCACTGCACATATTTTTTTTATCTCCTTGTTTCTTTCTGTAGAAGAGCGTAGGCTCAAAACGTAAAAGACTTTTTCTATTCCTGTGCGTTATACTAATACATCTGTTTGTTTTGTACACCACCTGTCTTCGTCTTTTGTTTTTTTTCGTAAACTCTCACTACATATATATATATGCATATATTTGTGTTTCTGTGTTTGTCCCCCCACCATCATTTGACAACTGATCCTGGTGTGTTTATGTTCCCATAACTTAGTGGCTGAGCAAAAGAGACTGATAACTACTAGGCTTAAAAAGAATAAGTGCTGGGGTTGATTTCTTCAACTAACACACCTTAAAGAAGTGCTCCAGCATGGCCGCAGTCAAATGACTGAAACAGGTAAAAGAATAAAAGAATATATTATCTGTTACTTCTTTCAGCCATTAGACTGTGGCCATGCTGGGGCACTGCCTTAAAGAGTGTTAGTCAAACACAGTGATCCCAGTACTTATTTTTAAACCTGGTACTTATTTTATCGGTCTCTTCTGCTGAACCACAAAGTCATGGGGTTGCAAACACACCATCACCAGTTGTCAAGCGGTGGTGGTGGAACAAACACAGACAGAAAGACATACACATACATAGATACACATACATACATGTATATGTATATATATGTATATATATATATATATGTGTGTGTGTGTGTGTATATATATATATATATATATATATATATATACACATACATACATACACGCATAAATATATACACACATACATACATACACACACACACACACACACACACATCTCAGGCTTCTTTCAGTTTCCGTCTACCAAATCCACTCACATGGCTTTGCTTAGCCCAAGTCTATAGCAGAAGACACTTGTCCAAGGTGCCACACATTGAGACTGAACCCGGAACCATGTGGTTGGTAAGCAGGCAACTTACCACACAGCCACTCCTGCGCCTATATATATATATATATATATATATATATATATATATATATATAAATAATTTTCTTTAGCCCTTGTTTATAAGTTGTATGTATATAATATATATATATATATATTATACTATGACACCTTTGACACACTGCCCCCCTTATTTCCCCTGGGCTATAATGTTTTCCAGAGGCTCTGAAGAAGCTAAACATCAGTGACATGGAAGCTCCTACCAACCAATTTTCAGAACCAAAAAAAAAAAATTTACACTCGATCTATACATATTGAGTGCTTCACAAATTAAACTTTGTATGACTTTATATATAAAACACACACCTTTACGTGGGAGGAGGTGTTAATGCAATGTGCAGAAGCAAGATGGTTGGATGTAGGTAAGCGATGGGTATGGAGGGGCATTTTACTCTTTCTCATTATACACCAGCACTAACGAACTTTTCTACCCGCTTTTCGTTTTGACGAATCAATTAATTCTGAGCGCACCCTGTTTCGTTTAGGTTTTCTTGTTCTTTTTTATAAATTTTTTTTTTTGTTGGTTTTTGGTTTTATTTTGTTATTGTCAATATTGGAAATTCTGAAATGAAACAAAATCAATTTGGAAGATATTTATTAAAATTATTAACGAAGATAAATGAGATTGAGAATCGTTTAAAACTGTTTACTTTAAACCTATAACACTGCCGAACGCTTTATTCTGTGTTGGTATCTTTCTAATGTCATTATGTGGTTATATTTGCACAAAAGCAGTTTTAATGCATGTCGCCGTCACCGTTGTTGTTGACGTTGCCGTCGTCGTCATCATTATCATCACCGTCGTCATTGACATCGTTATCGTCACTGCCACTGTACCACCATCATCATCATCATCAGCACAGTCACGATCAACAAACACTATTGCTGCCAGTACCGCCACCATCCTCATTGTCTACACCACCGCCACCACCACCACCACCACCACCACCCCCACCACCATCATCACTACTACCACCACCACCACCCACCGCCACCACTACTGCCACCACTACCGCCACCACTACCACTTTCCACCACCACCACCACTACCACCATCACCACTACCCACCACCCACCACCACCACCATCCCACCCCACCACCACCACCACAACCACCATCACCCACCACCACCACCACCACCACCCACCACCACTACTGCCACCACTACCACCACCACTACTTCCACCACCACCACCACTACCACATCACCACTACCCCACCGCTACCCCACTACCGCCACCACCCCACCATCACCACCACCACCACCACCACAAACACCATCACCGCCACCACTACTGCCACCACTACCACCAACCACTACTTCACCACCACACACTACCACCACACCACTACCCCACTACCGCCCCCGCCACCACTACCGCCACCACCACCACCACACCACCACCCCACCACCAACAACCACATCACCACACCACCACCACCACACCACCACCACTACTGCCACCACTACCCACCACCACTACTTCCACCACCACCACCACTACCACCATCACCACTACCGCCACCACTACCGCCACCACCACCACCATCACCACCACCACCACCACCACAAACACCATCACCGCCACCACTACTGCCACCACTACCACCACCACTACTTCCACCACCACCACCACTACCACCATCACCACTACCGCCACCACTACCGCCACCACCACCACCATCACCACCACCACCACCACCACAACCACCATCACCACCACCACCACCACCACCACCACCATGACCACTATCATTGCTGTTGTTTTCCTCATTGTCATCATCATCATCACCATTATCAACACAACCACTAGTGACACTACAACTGCTGCCACCATCCTCATCACCACCACCACCACCGCTATCATAGCCAATGCATTCATTGTTGCCATTGTTCTTGTCATAGTCAGCACAACCACTAACACTGCCATCACCACCATCACCACCATCACTACTATCATCGCTGCTTTCATCATCATCATCATCATCTCCTCATCAACAGTTTAGGAGATTTTTGTCTTTAATTATTATATATATATATATATATATATATATAATATATATATATAGATATACATATATATATATATACATATATATATTAACATTATATATATATACATCATCATCGTTTGTTTAGCGTTCGCTTTCCATGCTAGCATGGGTTGGACAGGCATGGGTATATATCTTTTTTTATATAATTTTTGTTCCTTCTCGAGCCAGGCCTAGCTCATAAGGGCCGGTTTCCTAGTTTCCTTGGCATATAGGTCCCCCACCTGGATGGGACGCCGGTCCGTCGCAGGTGAGCTGCAAGATGCAGGAGGAAAGAGTGAGAGAAAGTTGTGGCGAAAGAGTCAGCAGAAGTCCCCATTTTCTTCTGCCAGAGCCAGATGGAGCTTAGGTGTTTCGCTCATAAGCACACACATCACCCGGTCTGAGATT
This sequence comes from Octopus sinensis, assembly GCF_006345805.1. Taxonomy (NCBI): domain Eukaryota; kingdom Metazoa; phylum Mollusca; class Cephalopoda; order Octopoda; family Octopodidae; genus Octopus; species Octopus sinensis. The sequence goes on from NC_043023.1 coordinate 1,206,727, forward strand.
CGAGCCCGCGATCCCTCGACCACGAGTCTACTGCTCTAACCACTAGGCCATGTGCCTCCACCATATATATATATATAATATATTATATATATATCTATATATATAACAATTGCAGCGTAGAAGGTGTTTATAATCCATTTAAGAAACACACAAAAGCCGTTCGATTCACTCCAACATTTAAGTTTAATTTGTCAAAATATTTTCGTCGCTAAAATCCGCGACCTGTTCACTGACAAAGTCCGAGATGCAGCACGGACTTTGTCAGTGCAGGTCGCGGATTTTAGCGACGAAAATATTTTGACAAATTAACTTAAATGTTGGAGTGAATCGAACGGCTTTTGTGTGTTTCTTAAATGGCTTATAAACACCTTCCACGCTGCAATTGTTTTCGTTTCAGCACACACGATCTCAGATCAATTACTTGCTATGCGAGTACATCTCCGTATTTATATATATATATAAATATATATATATATATATATATATATATAAATTTATTATATATATATATATATATATCAAGAGTCGACTCTGTCGGGCATGAATGAGCATGGGTGCACTTAAGAGGTTCCCCTCTGGGGTAGAAGTCTGGGCAGAAAGTCACCTCACCAGCAAACACATAACCTAGGGTTGTTCTTCTAGAGGACCAGCAGCCGCCCATGTATACAGCGTCCCCGCTCCATTCCACTGATGTTATCCAAGGGAAAGACAAAGGCCAAAAGAACTTGACACCAGTGACATTGCAACTCATTTCTAAAGTTGCAAAACTGTTTTTGGAGGGAAGCAGAATCATTCAGGATGATAATGCACCAATTCACACAGCTAAAGTTGTTACTGAATGGCACGAGGAACATTCTAGCGAAGTTGAACATCTTATCTGGCCACCACAGTCCCCAGACCTCAATATTATTGAACATTTATGGTACAATTTAGAAAAACAAGTAAGGAGTCGATATCCTCCACCATCATCACTACAGGAACTGGAGACTGTTTTAGCTGAAGAATGGACAAAAATTCCTTTGGAAACAATCCATACCTCGCAGAATTCAAGATGTACTTACTGCCAAAGCCAGTCCTACCCCATATTAAACAAATTTGTTTGAAATTTTAAGATGTTTCCATTATTTTGTTCAACCCCTGTACGTACATACATACATACATACATACATACATACATACATGCATACATACATACATACATACATACATACATACATATATACATACCAAACATACATATAGATATATATATATATATATATATATATTTCTTTGCTACCCACAAGGGGCTAAACACAGAGGGGACAAAGTCGATTACATCAACCCCAGTGGAAAACTGGTACTTAATTTTATCGACCCCGAAAGGATGAAAGGCAAAGTCAACCTCGGCGGAATTTGAACTCAGAACGTAACGACAGACTAAATACTGCTAAGCATTTTGCCCGGCGCGCTAACGTTTCTGCCACCTCGCCTCATATATATATATATATATGTGTGTGTCTGTCTGTGTGTGTATGTTTGTGTGTCTGTATTTGTCCCCCCAACATTGCTTGACAACTGATGCTGGTGTGTTTACGTTCCCATAACCTAGCAGTTCGGCAAAAGAGACCGACAGAATAAGTACTAGGCTTACAAAGAATAAGTCCTGGAGGGGTCGATTTGCTCGACTAAAGGTGGTGCTCCAGTATGACCATAATCAAATGACTGAAACAAGTAAAAGAATGATAGAATATATATATCTATGTGTATGTAGGTAGGTATGTACACATATGTGTGTGTGTGTGTGTGTGTGTGTGTATACATGCCTAAATGTCCTCCCACTGTAAAACATGTATTGCTGTGAGTAGTAGGAGGGGTAGCATGGTGGTGAGAGTAAATATTGTAGTTTCAGTATCAGATGTGGTGGTGGTGGTGGTTGTGTTGTGGTTGCGTAAAGTTGTTGTAGTTGGTGGTTCTCTAGCAATGGTGCTCACACAACGCATGCACATATGCAATCCATCATATATGCGCACACACCCACATACACTCACACAGACATACAACACCATACACACAAGCAAACCACTGTCACCCACACCACCATACACACACACCACGCATGCAAATGTACACACATACATAAAGACATACATATATATACACATCAACACACACACACGAGTAATCAAACCTCACAGTTCTATGCACACATATTAGGACATATACATAAATACATACATACATGTAAGGACACTGACACAGACGTACAAACACACACACACACATTCATACTATCACAAAAATACGCACACACACACACACATCTATACACATATAGTGAACCACCATCTCACACACATACATATACACACGCAAGGACATACACACACACATACATACACATAAAGTATACTCAAACACACATCTACACATATTCACACACGCGCGCACACACACACAAGTACGTGCACAAGCACACACACACACACTCACAAACAAATAATACACATCTAGACACACAATGTATGTATATATATATATATATATATATATATATATATATAATATATATAAAGGCCATCACACACACACACACACGCACATGAATTTTAGATACACACACACACATGAAGACAATGTATATATGCACACACATCTACAAACAAATTATATACACACCCACACACACTCACTGACACAATGTATACACACACACACCACACACAAAGTATACACATACATGCATCTCCATACACTCACAAACACAACGCATATGTGCACACACATCAACACACACACAATCACAAGGTATATATATACGCACAAATTATACACAAACACTCAAACACAATGGATACATGCACACACACCCACACACACAAATTATACACATATACCCATCCACACATACAAACACTATATATACACACACAGCACACACACAGAAATTATACACATACATACATCAAACACATACTCACAAACACTATATATACACACACATACACACCCCAAACAAAAAATAAACACACGCAAACACACAAAATATCCACACACCCACACACACGCAAACTATACACATATATGCACAAACACACACAATTACACATACGCACACACACACACACACAATTACACACATGCACACACACGCACACATAATTACACACATGCACACAATTACACACACGTACACACAATTACACACACGCACACACACACAATTACATACACACAATTACACACACGCACACACACACAATTACACACACACACACAATTACACACACACACACAATTACACACACACACACACACACAATGTACAAAGAAACCTATGAAACAAGGAAACCAACCGAAACCTCATTACACCCCAGCCCCTCCCCCTGACTGACCATAATGAGGGAGGCGGGATGGCTCCCCACCCCGTGTGCCACTCTAAATCCCCAGCCTGCCAGTTGTATATCCCTGTTTAAGCCCTGGATCTCATTGTTGGATCATTTATCAAACCATAATTAATGATCTTTGCTGTTTGACGATGACGAAGACAATGAAACAATGACGAGGACAAGGGAAACGGGGGTGGGGGAACGGCGAAGAGGAGGATGATGGCGAGGGTAGATACATAACAACACTACTGATAGGATGATGATGATGACGAGGGTTAGGAAGTAGGAGAAGAAAAAGAAGAATTGGATGAAGAAGAAGAATGAAGAAGAAGAAGAAGAGAAGAAGAATTGGAAGAAGAAGAAAAGAAGAAGAAGACAAGAAGAAGAAGAAAAGAAGAATGGGAAGAAGAAGAGAAGAAGAAGAAAAGAAGAAGAAGAAGAAAAGAAGAGAAAAAAAGAAGAATTGGAAGAAGAAGAAGAAGAATTGGAAGAAGAATGAAGAAGAAGAAGAATTGGAAGAAGAAGAAGAAGAAGAAGAAGAAGAAGAAGAAGAAGAGAAGAAGAATAAGAAGGAGGAGGAGAGGAGAATGACAACAACAACAACAATGGCAACAGCAGAAATGGCAATAGCGATACTAACAGCAACGATGGCAATAAAGAGATGTTCACATGTGTTTGCATGTGGCACATGTATGTGCAGATGCATACATGTGAGGGTAGGTGTGAGGAGGAGGAAAGGGGGGAAGGAGGAGCCCTAGAAATGTAAATATGCTTCTGTCCATCTGTCTGTTTGCCAGTCTGTCTGTCTTCCTGTCTGTAGGTGTATCTGGTGAGGGTGAGAACGAAGGGAAGGTTTTTGGTAAGGAATGGCAGAGGCGTTTCTGGCTGAACCTTGGTCAATGTATTTTGCTAGAAATAACAGTCAAATCCAAGCACCAACTTCTTGCACATGTATTCTCACCCTTTCTGATTCCTTCATTATGTAACACAAAATTTCAGGAACACTTGGATATTTACAAGGAATGAGGTGGTGTCAAAAAGTTCCCAGACTGGTTCTGTAGCATGCCAACAGATGGCAGCACACAGTTGCATGTGCAGTGAGTGTTAGCAGTGACCTTCATGAGGCAGTGTGTTGAGTGACAGCACTGTATTTACTTTGTAAGTTGTGAAATTTGTGCTTTTGGGATCTCATGTATGTTGTAGTCTGCGTTTTTGTCATGGACAGAATGTTGGAGCAAAGAGCCAATGTAAAATCTTGCATTCAACTTGAGAAGTCTGCAACAGAGACATTGAGCATACATTGGTAAACTTATAGCAGCAAGGCAAGAGTTGTACACAATGTTTCAAGTGACATGAGGGTTTCAAAAGTTAAGAACATCCCTGGAAGACAATAAGAGATCTTGAAGACCTGCCATGAGTGTCACCCCCAGAAATGTGGTATTGTGCATCAAGAATTCTTACCCCAGAACTAGACTGTCAATCGAGTGTTCTGCTCTGTAGTTATGAAGCATAAAAGGGAGAACTTTTGACAGAAGTGACCGGATCTTTTGTACACAAAGAATTGGATTCTTTACCAAGCTCTCCTAATTTGTGATTTTCTTGCCAAAACATGGTATCGCTTCCCCATCCCTGGACCTCCATCTCTTCTCCAAGATGAAAATGTAGCCCAAAGGTCACCGTTTTAACAATGCTGTCGAGATCAAGAGTGAAGAGCAGATGGTCCTCGATTTGCTTAGAGAAAGCAACTTCAAGGCTGGATTCCAAAAGTGGCAGGAACATTAGGACTCAAGTATTGCTGTGCAAGGTGACTATTTCAAAGGAGATGATGCTAAAAGTTAGGCAAATAAATTATTTTTTCATTAAACATAACCAATTCAGGGACCTTTTGACATTACCTTGTACCTTCCAATAACCTGTGTTTCTTATTATCAATACAAAAAGTATGAAATCTGAGTTCAAATTCCTCCAAGGTCAACTTTGCATTTTGTCCTTTCAGGGTTGATAAAAGAGATACCAGTTGGAAACTGGGGTCGATGTAATTGACTTACAGCCTCCCTTGTAATTTGAAACTGATATAAAAATGTGCAATCAGTATTTCTTTGGTTTCTAGAAGACATTGATTTTCTACATGTTTATGAGTATACATGTGCGTGTGCGTGTATGAGGGTATGTGTATACATGTTTATGTATGTATACACACAGATCGTAATTCCAAGATTATGATATAACCTTCTTACAAAATGCATTCCAAGAGTAGAGTCAGCTGTTTTAAAGATATACGGAAAGTCTATATATTAATAAAATATGTAGACACTCACACACATATATATGTACACATGTACATGCATGCATATATATATATATACGAACATACATGCACATGTAAAATATATAAACATAAGCTTATTACATTTATATATGTATATGTTTATATCTTGATATATACCAATATTTCTATATATTTTTATACACACATGCATAGACATACATACATAAAGGTACAAGACCATATATGTATATAAATATAAACATACATATAGATACTTATAGACATGCAGCATTATATATATATGTATATATGTATGTGTGTATATATATATATATATATACACACATATGTACACATGCATGTGTGTATATATATATGTACATATGCATGTGTGTATATATATATAATATATATATATATACATAAACAAGTAAATATTCTCATCAAGTATATATGTATTTAAATATATATATGCTTGTGTATGTGTATATGTATGTGTATATATATATATATATATATATATATACACACACACAGTTATAGATTATCATCATATATATATATATTTATAAATCTTTCACCGTATAAATATGAATATAATTACCATATATATGCACCTACACACACACACACACACACACACACACAAACAAACCACACACACACAAACAAACACACACACATATGTATTTATATGCATACACGCACACATACACATATTGATTAGGTGATTGATGAATTGTGAATCTCAATGAAACTCAAATTGATAACGGAGGTAGGTAGACCACACAATACAATAAAACATACTCAATGCATAATATATACACACAAGAATCGATATTCCTTTTATTAACGAGGCTAATACCTCACAACAGAAGCACGCTTATATCAATACACTAATGCATCTGATCAAAGGCAATAAAATGCATGGATAATATAAAAAGGCAGCATTTATAAACGTATTAACACGGATATCAAACAATATTAAGGCAATATAAAGCGGAGAAGTTCACTTATTAGAAGAAACAATGGATGACATCTTAAGAAAAGGAAAGCAATAAAGGGGAAGGGGTGAAAGTGAAAGTGAAAGTAGAAACGAAAGGGTGGAAGGCTTAGAGGTGGGTAAACTGGGGGTGGTAAGGTGGAGAAGTGAATCGGATCCGTATTTGGTTGTGGGGGCTGGGATGGGATGGGGGGAAAGGAAAAAAAAAAAAGGAAAGGAAAAGGGGAAGGAAAGGAAAAGGGGGAGGAAAGGAAAGGGCCCGGTGTGGTTGCAGAATAAAGGAAATTCAAATATTTATGATTAACATCTTGTGATTGACAGCTATTTGGGAAAACAACGATTGTTGGGATTAGGATTGAAGGGAACACTGAACAGCCATTGAAAGCTTATGTCTATAAGGTATATACACACACGTATGCATGTGTTTGTGTGTGTATATATATATATATATACACACACATATATATATATATATGGGTGTGTGTGTATTTGTGTATATGAATTTATATACATACATATACAGAGAGAGAGAAAGAGCAAGCAATAGAAATACATACATGTGAGTGTGTGTGTGTGTACATAAATACACACACACACATAAAATATCTTGATATCTTAATTTTTCGAGTCGATCAGATGGAGGAATGGCATTCATCTCCATTTTGAATGAAAACACACCAATACAGTGTTGGGCCCTCATTCTCATCGTTTGACATTTACGTATATATATATATATTATATATATAGGTGTAAGTAGCTCGCTTATGAACCACATGGCTCTGGGTTCAGTCCCACTGCATGGCACCTTCGGCAAGTGTCTTCTACTATAGCCTCAGGCCAACCAAAGCCTTGTGAGTGGATTTGGTAGACGGAAACTGAAAGAAGCCCATCATATATATGTATATATATGTGTGTGTATATGTTTGTGTGTCTGTGTTTGTCCCTCCCCAACATCACTTGACAACTGATGGTGGTGTGTTTACATCCCCGTAACTTAGTGGTTCGGCAAAAGAGACCAATAGAATAAGTACTAGGCTTCCAAAGAAAAAGTCCTGGAGTCGATTTACTTGACTAAAGGTGGTGCTCCAGCATGGCCGCAGTCAAATGACTGAAACAAGTAAAAGAGAGTATGTGTATGCTGTAGTCTGTGGTTTTGTCATGGACAGGAGCAAAGAGCCAACATGAAATTTTACATTAAACTTGGGAAGTCTGCTACAGAGACATTGAGCATGCTTTGGCAAGCTTGTAGTGACAAAGCAATGGGTCACACACAATGCCTTGAGTAGCACAGGCACTTCAAAAGTGGAAGAACATCCTTGGAAAATAAAGAGCAATCTAGAAGCCCTGCTATGAGCATTGCCCTTGGAAATGTGGTATTTTGCAATGAGAATTCCTCCCCCAAGGCCATCAGTTGAGAGTTCTACTGAGACACTTTGAAGTGTTTGATGGAGGAGATTGGCGAAAGTGACAGGATCTGTGGAGGGCAAAGAACTGGATTCTTCAGGACGACAATGCACCATCACTCAGTTCTCCTCACTTGCGAGTTTCACGTGAAAAAATATAGATTTGCTTCTGCATCCGCCCTATTTAACACATTTAGCACCTGTGGACTTCAATCTCTTCCAATATGACAATGCATTCAAAAGTAACTGTTTTAGCACCATTGTTGATATCCAAAGTGAAACGCAAAAGGTCCTTGACTTGCTTACGGAAAACAACTTCCAGGCTGGATTCTAAAAGTGACAGGAATGCTTGAAATGGTGCACAAGGGACTTTGAAGGAATATTTATATTAAAACTTAGGTAAAAAAAGTTATTTTTTATTAAACATAACTAGTCTCCGGTGGCCTCTACCTTAGCAGAGTGGTGAAGTAGAGTGTGATGGGCCCTGAAATCTTTAGATCGAAACTATGGTTGGCTTGCATTCTTGATAGGCGCAGGAGTGGCTGTGTGGTAAGTAGCTTGCTTACCAACCACATGGTTCCGGGTTCAGTCCCACTGCGAGGCATCTTGGGCAAGTGTCTTCTGCTATAGCCTCGGGCTGACCAAAGCTTTGTGAGCGGATTTGGTAGATGGAAACTGAAAGAAGCCCATCGTATATACGTATACATATATATGTATGTGTGTGTGTATATGTTTGTGTGCCTGTGTTTGTCCCCCCAACATCGCTTGACAACCGATGCTGGTGTGTTTACGTCCCCATAACTTAGGGGTTCAGCAAAAGAGAGCAATTGAATAAGTACTAGGCTTACAAAGAATAAGTCCTGGGGTAGATTTGCTTGACTAAAGGCAGTGCTCCAGCATGGCTACAGTCAAATGACTAAAACAAGTAAAAGAGTAAAAGAGTCTGGGAACCTTTTGATACCACCTGATAGAGGTGCCTGGAATCAGGACTAATGTGGGGCTAAATAACGACAATAAACAGGAGGGGTTTAAATATGCTTCTGGTGGTGGTAGTGGTGGTTGCTGTGACAGTGATGATGGTTGTTGCAGTGGTGGTTAGTGGAGGCAGAAGTAGCTGTGGTGTTTGTCGTAGTGGATAGTGGCAGTCATGGTTTTGGTGGTGGTAGTGGTAGCAGCACTCTTGGTTATGGTGTGGTGGTAGTGGTAGTGTTGGTAGTGGTGGTTGTGGTGATGATGGTAATGGTTGTGAGGTTGGGTGGTAGTGATTGTGGTGGTAGTAGCACTCTTGGTTATGGTGTGGTAGATAGTGGCAGTCATGGTTGTGGTGGTGGCGGTAGTGGTAGTGGTGGTAGTAGCAATCTTGGTTATGATGTGGTGGATAGTGGCAGTCATGGTTGTGGCGTTGGTGGTTGTAGTGGTTGTGTGTGGGGTGGTGGTGTTGGTTGTGGCTGTTGCAGTAGTGGTGGTGGTGCTAGTGGTGTCCATCATGATTCTTATCTCCTCCTACATAATATATTAAAGCCGATGGATTATCCAAAAGATCGAGATCTGATGTATTATGTATGGATTTGTGGACAGAAGACAACAATAACATACCCACCACCACTTCCTGTACTACCACCTCCACTGTAGACTTCACAACAATCACTAACACTGGAAACTACACCAGCACAACTGCCACCACCACCACCAACACTGCTACCTTTACTGCCACCACCACCATCACCTCTACAGCCACCACTACCACTATAGTTACCACCACCACCACCACTACAATTGTCTCTACAGCAATTATTACTACCACTACCAACTTCACAACTACTGCCACCACTACAACCACCACTGCCAGCTCTACAACTACTACTTTCACAAGCATTACTACCACCACCAACACTGTCACCACTACCAACCATCGCCACTGCTATCGCCTATACAACTACCATCACCACTACAACCTCCATTACCAACTCTGCAGCCACTATCACCAACACTCTTACTACTACCACCAGAACTATCACAACAACCTCTAATATTACTACTACCACCACCACTATAACCACTACTACTGTTTCCTTTACAGCATCCGCTACTACCACAACCATCAGTACCACCATTAGCAATGCTACAACCACTACCACCACAAGCATAACTCACCTCCGCCAACACTGCCAAAACTACCACCATCACCACAACCATGATTGTGAACTGAACAACCAGCACCTCCATAAATGTAACTTCCACTACCAAACACTACTGCCCAAACTACCACTGTTACCACAACCACCACTAACATTATCACCCCAACCACAAACACTGTCGCTTCTACAGCAACCACGACAACCACTACCACCATCACCACAACCACCAGCACTGTTGCCTCAACACCAATCACTATCACCACTACCACCCCAACAACCATCACCACAAACACTGTTGCCTCTACAGCAACCAGTACCACCGCCACTACAACAACAAACACTATTACTTCTACAGCAACCACTATCACCACCACCACCAACACTCTTCCCTCTATAGTAACAACTACCACTACCACCCACCACCACCATCACCAGAACCACCAGCACTGTTTCCACAACAGGAACCACTACCACCAGCACCACAACCATAAACACCATTGCTGCTAAAACAACTACTGCTACTACTACTACCATCACCACAACCACTGTTGCCTCTACAGCAAGCACTACCACCAATACTACTACCACTAACACTGTTGCCTCTACAACAACCACTACCACATCACAACAACCATCAACACTCTTGCCTCTATAGCAACCACTATCACCACTTCTACCACCACCAGCACTGTTGCCTCTACAGCAACCAGTATCACCACTACCACCACCACCACCACAACCACTAGTATTAACTCTACAACAACTACATCCATTAGCATAACTACCACCACCAATATTGCTATCACTACCGCCAAAACTACGTCCACCACTACTATCAAAGTAATCCTCAACAACAAACTACCACCATCACTACTAGCACCACCACAACAATGTAGTGTTTATTGCTACCTTTACTGCAAGCATCATCACTGCAAGTAACACAACTACCACTGCAACTGTTCAATGTCACACCACAAACTTTAACCTAACCACTGCTACCACCAGAACCATCAACACCATTGGCAGCAGTCACAGATTTTTCTCAGTCGCTGCATCATGTCATCTGGGTTTGTTGTGTCTTTGTTTTTGTTGTTATGTCTGTCTGAATCTGTGGCGTGGTGGAAGTGGTCATGTTGGGATTCTGGTTTGAGCATCCCATAAAATCCTTCGTAACATTTTCATTTTTTTGAAATTTTCAGAAAATTTTGAAACTTGTGTTCTACACAGGAATTCATACAATTATGCAAAAAAAAAAAAAAAGAATTCTTTTTTTGTGTGATTTAAGGCTGATTTAGCTGTTGTTTTTAGCAGATCTCATGTCCACCTCATACCTTCTTCATTTCTTTGTCAGCCTCATATAAACAGGATTCCGGTTTAAGCACCCTATACAACTCTTCATAACTTTTTCAATTTTTGGAATTTTCAGACAATTTTTGTGAATTTGTATAAGTACAAAAGTAGGAAATATCCGGGCTACAAATGTTTCATAGCAAGTGGATTTTACCATTTATGAGTTCCCACTCGCTATGAAAAACATATATAGCCTGGATATTTCCTACTCCATTCCATAACAATCGAAGGAGAGGGGCTTTCTCTGTCTGGGTGGCGGATCCGTGGAATAAGCTGCCGGACGAGATAGTGAAGATGCCGACGACCGCTCGGTTCAAAGTCTCCCTTGACCACAAATGGCCTAATCTCTTTGCATGAACACCACCCTGTACATAACTCCATGTCCCCCTACATGGCCTTGCTTTTTGCTTTTTGAGCCAAAAAATTAACTTAACTTAACTATAACTCTTGTATATATATATGTGTGTGTGTGTGAGTGTGTGTGTGTGTGTGTGATTGTCTCTGTTTGTCCCTCCATCACCACTTGACAAGCGGTGATGAAGTGTTTACATCCCTGTGACTTAGCAGTTCAGCAGAGTAGACTGATAGACAAAGTACTAGGCTTAAAAAAACAGAAAATGTCCCAGGGTCAATTTGTTAAACAAAAACTCTTCAAGATGGTGCTCTAGCATGGGCCCAGTCAAATGACTGGAACAAGTACAAGAATACCGCCACCATCACCATCATCATCATCATCATTGTTTAACATCCAGTCTTCCATCCATGGGTAGGATGGTAGATAGGAGCCAGCCATGTAGAAAACTACCCTAGGCTACAGTGTCTATTTTGGCAGGGTTTTATGGTTGGATGCCCTTCCTAACACCAACCACTCTACAGAGTGGACACACACAAACACACATATTGGTTTCAAATTCTGGCACAAGGCCAGCAGACACAGGACAGAGAGCAAGTTGATCACAATGACCCCATTGCTCAACAAACACTTATTTCATCGACCCCTGGAAAGATGAAAGGTCAAGTTGGTCACGCCAGAATTAGAACCCAGAAAAAGGAAAGTAAAAAGATGTCACTGAAGTATTTTGCCTGGCATATTAATGATTCTGCCAGCTCACTACCCAACATACCTATATATATCATGGACTCTACCATCATTAGACAACGTATGAGGGTACGACAATTTCTTACTGAATAACCATACAGATGATTTGTTTATAGTGGTCAAATGTTTCTGTACATGTAACTTAGTGGTTCAGCAAAAGAGACCGATAGAATAAGTACCAGGGTCGATTTGCTCGACAAAAGGCAGTGCTCCAGCTGGCCATAGTCAAATGACTGAAACAGATAAAAGAGATAAGCTCACTCCACCTCCATCAAATTAACATTACCTGTACAGGTGCACCGTGTGCCACATGTCAGATGATGAGATGATTGCAGAGCAACACAAAGTGAAGTGCTTTGCTCAAGAACACAATGCAATGCCTGATCTGAGAATTGAACCAGCGATCTAGCAATCTTGAGTGCAACACCCTAACCACCAAGCCATGCACCTTCATGCCTATATAACAGCTAAAAAAATAATTTTTATTTGAACCATGTTGCTTTTTTTTTTACAGCCATCAGGTATACACATATATAAAGACACACTTGTTTCAGTTACTAGACTGTGGCCATGCTGGGGCATCACCTTGAAGAATTTTTAGTTAAATGGATTGACCCCACTACCTATTTTATCTTAAGCCTGATGCTTATTCTATCAGTCTCCTTTGCCAAACCACTAAGTCATGGAAATGTAAACACATAAATATCAGCAGTGGGGAACAAACACAGACACACAAACATACACAGATAACTTTTGCTTCAGTCATTAGACTGTGGCCATGCTGGGGCACCACCTTGAATTAGTTGTCGAACGAACTGACCCCAGTACTTATTTATCGTATTGGTCCCCTTGCCGAACTGCTAAGTTATGGGAGTATAAACACACCAACATTGGTTGTCAAGTGGTGAAGATGGAACAAACTGACACACAGAGACATGCATTTGTATATACAACAGGCTTCTTTCAGTTTCCGTCTACCAAATCCACTCACAAGGTTTTGGTTCGTCTGAGGCTGTAGTAGAAGACACTTACCCAAGTTGCCACGCAGTGGGACTGAACCCGGAACCATGTAGTTGGGTAACAAGCTACTTACCACACAGACACTCCTGTGCCTATCCATTGCCACTCCTGCACCTATGTATGTATGTATGTATGTATGTGTGTGTGTGTGTGTGTGTGTGTGTGCGTGTGTGTGAGTGTATATATATATATTTATATATAGAGAGAGTCAAAACTATTGAAAAGGTTGCAACATGCAACGAAAATTTTAGAAAGTAAAAATAAGAAATAAGTGGAAATTTTACCAGTGAGTGTGTTAAATAAGGCACAAAAAGAAAAGGACTCACCCCAGACACAACAGAATATGCTTCAACACACGAACTCACATAAAGTATCTTGCAAACCAGATCCAAAAGCGAAATATTTATATAGACATATATATATAACAGACATCTTTTAGTTTCTGTTGACTGAATCCACTCTCAAGTCTTTGATTGGCTCAAGGTTATAGCAGAAGACACTTGCCCAAGATGTCACGCAATGGAATTGAACCCTGAACCATGTGGTTGGGAAGCAAGATTCTCACCACACAGCCATGCCTGCACCTATATAATGGGTTTCTTTCAGTTCATCTCTGAAATCCACTCACAAGGCTTTGGTCAAACCAGTTCTATAGTAAAAGGCAGTTGTCTAAGGTGCTTTGCAGTGGGATTGAACTAGGAAATACATAGCCAGGAAGCAAAATTCTTCCATAAAATCAAAAACACTTCAAACAAGAAAACTGCAACAAAGCTGCATGATAGTGGCAGCAGACATGGCATGCAGACCACCATATAACTTGTTTGACATGTGCAGTGTGTTTTTAGCATCAGTGTGCACATGTGCATTGTCTGTTTGTTCTTCTCTTTTGCAGTTCTTACTCAAAGCTGTTTACAGGTCACAACCATCTCACAAACCTGCGTTTGTGAGGACCACTCCACACACTGATGGCTGCGAAAAAAAAGCAACACAGTTCAGATTAATTTTTTAGCTGTAATCTTTTACTGGTTTCAATCAGTGAACTGTGGCCATACTGGAGCACTACAGTGAAAGGTTTAGTCGAGCAAAAAAGACTTGATTACCCATTCTGTTAGTTGCTTTTTGTCTGTTAGGTTATGGGAACATAAACAAACCAACACTGGTTATCAAGCAGTGGAGTGAGGGGAGAAACACAGATACAAACACTCCCCCCCATGTATATATATATATAGTAGGGAATATAATTCCAAAACTTACAGGGAAAATTCAATTTAACAATTTTAAATCAAATCTCAATATATAATATATGTATATAATTTAGAGAAAAAATACTAATAAACAATTCAAAATAAGGTTTTTTTTTATAGTATATGTTTTCTATAGGGTGTGAATAATATTTTTCTTTATTGAATTGTTTAATAGTGGTTTATCTCTAAATTATAAATATATATATATATATATATATGATGGGCTTCCATACATTTTCTATCCATAAATTCACTGACAAGGCATTGGTCGGTCTGAGGCTAAGATGCCATGCAGTGGGACTGAACTTGAACCACATGTTGCAAAGCAAACTTCTTAACAACAGAGTCATCCCAGTGTCTTAATGAGAACATTCAAAATGTCTTGACATTTCGGACGTTAGTCCTTCATCAGAAAGGAAAAAGATGAAGAGGAAACACAGGGAAATATAGACAGAGAAAGTGCATGAGAGAAAATTTAACTTGAGTGGGGGCACACAGGGGGAGGTAAGGTGCTAAAAGCCAAAGGGCTAATATGGTTTTTAAGTAAACTTTAAAATTTACACTCTGCAGTTGTAAAATTAATTTTTGTAATTAAGGCTAATTAGACAATAACAACAGATTTTGTATCTATAAGTTATGTGTGTGTGTGTGTGTGTGTGTGTGCAAGAGAGTTGAAGTGGAGGGGTTTGGTCGTTATAAACAAACTGATTTGCATAAATCTACTTACACCAATGTGAGTTCATTAACTTAATTTTCAAAAACAAAAAAGATCTAATTAAACACTTGGTGTTTAACTGTATAAACAGCTAGCTTCGTTAGCGTAAACAATGGCACGATAATGATGCTGATGCTGATGATGATGATAACAACACTGTTAATCATCATCATCACCACCACCAGCATCATTATTTTCTCATCATTATCACTAGCACCAGCAGCAGCAGTACCACCACAACTGTCATCATCATCAACATCATCAATGTCGTCAGCACCATCATCACCACTACCACCTCCATTCACATCTTTATCTTTTCGTTATCACCTTCACCGTCATCATAATTATGCCAACCGCCAGCCACCACTGCCATCATCATCATCATCATCAACATAATCGTTGCCACCATCATAATCCTTATCATTTCTGCAATCACCATTGTTATCATTGCTACAATTAGCATCATCATCATCACTATCACCACTATCATTGTCATCATCATCATTGCCACCATCATTATAATTCTCATCATCTTCATCATCATTAAAAGCATTGTCGTCATTATCATCATAATCATCATCATCATCGTCACTATCAACATCATCATCATCAATTATTGTCAACGTCATCACTGTCATCATAACATCAGAACCACCACCATCTTGATCTTCCTCTTCCTCCTTCTCATCATCGACACCATCATCATAATCACTGCCATATTCATTATTAACCACCACTACCACCAGTGGAGGCACATGGCCTATTGGTTAGAGCAGAGGACTCACGGTCAAGGGATCGTGGGTTCAAATCTCAGACCAGGCGATGTGTGTGTTTATGAGTGAAACACCTAAGCTCCACGTGGCTCCGGCAGAAGGTAATGGCGATCTTCTGCTGACTCTTTTGCCACAACTTTCTCCCACTCTTTCCTCCTGCATCTTGCAGCTCACCTGTGACGGACCGGCGTCCCGTCCAGGTGGAGAGCCTATACGCCAAGGAAACAGGGAAACTGGCCCTATGAGCCAGGCGTGGCTCGAGAAGAAACAAACGAAACCACCACCACTACCACTGCCGCCATCATCCTCATCACCATCATCATCGTCATAGCAATCACTATCATAGTGAACAATATCATTCATAGCCACCACCAGCACCAACCTCAGCAGCTTTAAGTTCCATACGACAGTTGGTTAACCAAAAGCCTTATAGATGACCACTTCACATTTGGCTGCTATTTCCAACAGCTCTAGCTACCATATAGAGGTCTCCATTTTGCCTCTTATGACAGCGAGAGTTAGAGTCTATAATGCTGATTAATGAATTTGTTATGGAAAACAGCTTAATGCAACAAGTACTGCAGCATCATCAACATTTGATGTCAGTTTTCCATGCTGGCATGGGTTGGACAGCTTGACAGGGACTGGTAAGGCCAGGGGCTACACCAGGTTCCAGAGTTTGTTTTGGCCACGATTCTACACCTGGATATCCTTCCAAATGCCAAGCACTTTACAGAGTAAACTCGGTGCTTTTTTACGTGGCACCATCACCAGTACTTTCTACATGGCACCATCATTGGTGTTTTTTATGTGGCACCATCACTGGGGCTTTTCACATGGCACCCTCATTGGTGTTTTTTATGAGGCACCATCAGTGGTGCTTTTTACGTGGCACTCTCATTGGTGCTTTTTATGTGGCACCATCAGTGGTGCTTTTTATGTGGCACCATCACTGGTGCTTTTTATGTGGCACCATCACTGGTGCTTTTTATGTGGCAGCAGAACTAGTGCTTTTTATGTGGCACCACACACACACATCGCCATCATCACTATTTAATGTCTGCTTCCCTTGGTGGTATGGAACTGACAAGGGCAAGGGCCCACACCAGGTTCCACAGTCAGCCTTGGCATGGTTTCTACAAATGATGCCAACCACTTTACAGAGTGTACTGGGTGCTCTTTATGTGGGACCATCACCAGTGCTTATTTGTTTTTGAAGCTTTATTTGTGAAGCCTGCTACCTTTTCTATTGGACACTTTTGCTGAACTGCAAAGTTAAAGGAACATAAACATACAAACTCTGGTGTCAGAGACAAACACAGACACACACACACACACACACACAAACACATGATGAGCTTCTTTTAGTTTCCATTCACTAAATTCACTGATCACCATCATCCTCATCATGACCACCATCAACATCAATAACCACAGGCATAAGGCGTAGTGGTTAAGAGTGCAGGCTACTAACCCCAAGATTCCAAGTTTGATTCCAAGCAGTGACCTGAATAATAATGATGATAATAATAATAATAATAACAATAATACGACAGGACTATAAAAGCCAATAAACTGGATATCATTATAAAAGATCAGACAAAAAGGATGTGTTTATTAATTGACATGAGTATCCCTTGCGATCACAATATAGCGGCAAAAGAATTTGACAAGATTAGTAAATATAAAGACCTGCTAATGGAAATTGAAAAAATGTGGCATCTCAAGGCGACTACAGTACCAGTGATTGTAGGATCTCTAGGAATGATGAAAAAAGGCACTGAAACCTATTTGAAAATGATTCCAGGCTTACCATCCCTACAGGAAGTGCAAAAAATCGTGTTAACTGGAATGACTCATGTACTGAGAAGAGTATTATCGCTGTGAAAATAACATCCATCCATGAATTTATTTATTTATTAATTTTTAAATACGTATTTTATATGTGAATTTGCACGTGTAATCTGGGAATGCATACAATGCCCTTCTCTGCCCTAGGTGTATGGAAAACACTCGGCGAGAAACGGAAGAAAATTTGAAGAAGGAAGGAAAAAAACATAATAATAATAATAATAAAAGATGGGCTACAGCAAATATTCTGCTCACTACCACAGATTTGCTTGTCAGTTGTTTGACCTTAACCAGTTGAGCATGTCCCTTAGTGGCTGATGATATGTGCATCTCTGATCATGAGCAGAAGTAGTGGGGGAGCATCATAGCCATAATAATAATAATAACATCGAAAAATTCCTTAAGAATGAGAACCCAGTTTTGAAATGTCCCCAAGACACCTGATGAAGGCTGGAGGGTATATCAGCTGGAACGTTGTGTTGACAACAAACAGGATGAGGACAAATATCTGTCAAATGTAAATAATGTAAATAATATCAATAACCACCACCACCAAGATCTTAATTATTACAAACCCATACCCTACAAATCTCTGCCCCACCTCTTCAGGTTATATTGTAAATTGCCCCACCCAACCAAAGATGGTGCCATGAAATTTCAAGAGCATCCTCAAATCAATTTCCTCAAAGAGTAAGGGGAAGGAGCAGTGCAAGGTAGGTTAGGAGGTGGGGTGAAGTTAGAAGTGAGGGGGGTTCAGTCTCGAGGGGAGGGGGTTACCCTGCCCCTATCAAAACCCCCTTAGCCCTCCATCATCTGCTTGCCTGTTCCTGTCCCTGCCAAAGTCTACTTTATATCTTGATGTTAACCCGACGAGGCATGAACATCACAACTTCAACTGAGACTGCACTACTAACGCCAACACCATATCCACGACCACCACTATTATTAGTACTACTACTACTTCTACAACAAGCATTACCACCACCACTCTCCTGGTGGCCGGACATGTATATCCTACAACCACCACCACCACCACCACCACCATTACCACTGCCTCCACAACCACCACTACCAACACAATGACTACCACTACAATCATCACCATCACTATCATCATTACCATCAATACCATCACCACCACCACCACCACCACCATTGTTACCACCACTACAACTACCACCACCACCACCACTGCCACCATTACTGCTACTGTTACCTTGTTACACTTACCCACCCTTGTACAAAAACCTCACCACCCAGTCACCCTACTACCATCACCACCACCACCACCTACCACAACACTTCCCTCTCCTGCCAACTACTTTGCCAAACTCAAATAAAACTATCACCAAAACCTCTGCCACACCCAAATGCCACTACCACCCCCACTACATCCCAAGGTAATTCTAAACATTACTCTACCCCTCCCCTCCACTGCTGCCAAACCCTATCAATACCACCACCAATACCATCAAGTCCTCAATTATAAGGACTGGACAGGTTCCCAGTCACTCCCAAAAACCCCTGCACTGGAAAACTGAAACATCAACCCTCCCCCACAACAAAACCCTACCACCGCTAACACCACCACCTACAACAGCAGTACTACAACCACAACCATTAACACAAGCACCAAAAACATTACCACCACAACCAGCACCACCAAAGCAAATCCCACTACCGACACCACCACCACCACCACCAAAGCAACCACTACTACCATTACCACCACCACTACCAAAGCAACCATCACCATCACCACCACCACTACCATCACCACCATCGCCGCCGCCATCACAGCAACTGCCACGACCACCACCACTACCACCACCACCACCACCAAAGTAACTGCCACTACCATCACCGCCACAACCAAAGCAAGCACCACCACCATCACAGCAACCACCACTACCATCACCACCACCACCACCACCAAAGCAACTGTCACAACCACCAACAACAACAGTAACCCTACAACCACCACCATCACCAACACCGCTACTACCACTATCAGCACTACCACCAGCACTAACAACACTACCACCACCCTCACTGTAACCTAAATCCCCAACCCCTACAAAATTTCAACCTCACCCTGCAATTTCTATTAAGGTGTTTGAAACAGCCTCCACCACTTACCCTACTATTGGCTTAATCCTTACCTCTACCCCACCACCATCCCGTCGATGTCTAAGTCCACCTTGTCCTCTCCACCACCTCTAGTTCTTCTATTCAATGCACCAACATTTTTCTGGGACATTTAGTTTCTCCCCTGTCTGCACCTACTCCCTTCCCTCTTATTCACCTTCCCCCCTCCCCGCCACACCTCATCGACATGACCACTTGACCAGTGGTGACTGCTAGCTTTGACTGTCCCCTCGCTTTTGGAACACTTTGTAGTTATGAAGGTGGGGAGGGTGGTGATGGCCGTGGAGGTGAATGCATGTTCATAGAGATGCAGAAATACACGTGTGTATACACACACACACACAACCATTACCAGCTCATCACACATTCATCTAATCATACACATACTCAGTCATCTAACCACACACACACACACACATACAAACACATATAAATTCACACACACAGACACACACACGCACACACTCATACTCAGACACACACACACACACACACATACAAGCATTATCAGCTCCACACTATCATATACTCACAAACACAATGGTATCTGATCACATATATACACACACACACACATGTATCTGATCACATACACACACAGTCATTTAATTACACAAACACAAACATACTATCATCTAATTACACACACATTTAATTACACAGAGGCACACGATGACCTTGACATGTGCCACCATTTAATCTCACACAAATAGACACACACACATGCATGTACACACACTTCCTCTTCTGTACACACAAACACACACACACAGAGGTCTTTCTGCATACACATAAACACACAAACCTTCACACAGGCATACACACACACAATTATTCTCACATATATAGACACAGGCTTGGTTGTGTGGTAAGAAATCTGCTAACCAACGACATGGTTCCAGGCTCAGTCCCACTGCATGGCACCTTGGGCAAGTGTCTTCTACTGTAGCCTCAAGTCGACCAAAGTCTTGTGAGTGGATTTGGTAGACGGAAATTGAAAGAAGCCTGTCATATATATATATAAATTATTATAATTATAAAGCAATAAGAAATCTCTGAACAAGATGTAAACAGTAACTGCATGACAATGTAAAGTATACTAGCCATCGCTGAAGACAGGCAAATACCTAGAAACTGCAGTCAGTGCGTATAACTTAGGTAGATGAGAGAGGGATGACCTCCCTTTGCAAATACCATAAGGGTACAGAAAGTGTGCCTAAAGCCAGCTGGTGACGATGTTCTCCTGGGGCTAAAAGCTACAGTAACACCCACCCTTAGTGGTTAGACATATTGAGATGGCTAGTATACTTTACATATAATTATAATTATAATTAGGGTTTAGCAAAATTGCTTCACCAATACCGAAATTTAGAAACAGCAGTTAAATACTATTCTACTACCATAAAATATCTCCCAGACAGTAATACTCTCAACTCACACAGGCAAAGAGAAAAAAAATAACAATGACATGGCTTTGATTAACTATATACACGTTTCTGGATTAAAGATATGTAAAATAACTCACACCTTATTTCCTTCATCAGTATAGTATTTCCATTATAAATTTGAGAGCACTAGCAATCAAGATATTTATTCAACAAAGCGTCATCGAACAAAATTAATATCCAAAAAACCAGTACTTTTGAATTTATACAGACAAGTTGGGGCTCACATCTTCTCCCAATCACCCAAGTGCGTTACGAGTAATCCCACAGAAACTGCAGTTTACTATCAGGGAGAGAACTATATTATCAATAATAATAAATAATAATCATTATTGATTATATACATATATATATATATATATACTATAATCCCTCAACTATTGCAGGTGTTACGTTCCAAAACCCCCTGCGATAGGTGAAAATGCACAAAGTAGATAGAGTACTGTACTGTATATTATTATTATTATTTTTATAATTTGTATATACTCTTTTACTCTTTTACTTGTTTCAGTCATTTGACTGTGGCCATGCTGGAGCACCACCTTTAGTCGAGCAAATCTTTGTAAGCCTAGTACTTATTATATCGGTCTCTTTTGCCGAACCACTAAGTTATGGGGACGTAAACACACCAGCATCGATTGTCAAGTGATGTTGGGAAGACAAATACAGACACACAAACACATACACACACACACATATATATACATACATATATATATGACAGGCTTCTTTCAGTTTCCGTCTACCAAATCCAGTCACAAGGCTTTGGTCAGCCTGAGGCTATAGTAGAAGACAGCTGCCCAAGATGCCACGTAGTGGGACTGAACCCGGAACCATGTGGTTTGTAAGCAAGCTACTTACCACACAGCCATTCCTGCGCATATTTATTTTATTATATTTATAGTATTATATTATATTTTATTATATTATATTTAATATATTTATTTTATTATCAATGCAAAACAACATCATGGGGTACCACTCTAGATGCTTTCATAGTCAGTAGTTATCACTTGTCTCTGTCCTTTGTCATGTGTAGCGGGGCCTAAGGGTAGTGACCTGTCCAGTCCTTGATGCTGCCAGCTGTTCTTTTTGCCCTCCCTCAACTGTGCCACGCCATGGACGATGGTCTTGGACAGGGAGGAGTAGTGACAGGATATGTGACTGTACCAGGCAAGCTTCTGTCTTTTTACCTGTGCGAGGAATGGTTCCTGTCTGCCAGCATATTTAAGGTGGTGAGCTGGCAGAATCGTTAGCATGCCAGGTGAAATACCTAGCTGTATTTTGTCTGCTGCTACATTCTGAGTTCAAATTCCACCGAGGTTGACTTTGCCTTTCATCCTTTCGGGGTCGATTAAATAAGTACCAGTTACGTACTGGGGACGATATAATTGACTTAATCTGCTTGTCCTTGTTTGTCCCCTCTGTGTGTAGCCCCTTGTGGGCAGTAAAGAAATAAGTATATTTGTAGGTTTGCTGCCTGACAAGCTGTCCATTTGGTGTTCTGTGTACAGAACGTGACATAAACTTCGGAAACACTTGAACCCAAGTGCCTGAATTCTTCATTCCATGTCAGCTGTCAGAATCCAGTCAAGACATATATATATATTCTTTTATTTGTTTCAGTCATTTGACTGTGGCCTTGCTGGAGCACGACCTTTAGTTGAACAAATCAACCAGATCAAACAAATCGACCCCAGGACATAAACATACTAACATTAGTTGTGAAGCGATGGTAGCGGGACAAACACACACACACATATACAAGATGGGCTTCTTTCAGTTTCCATCTACCAAATCCACTCAAGGCTTTTGTCGGCCTGAGGCTATAGAAGACACTTGCCTAAGGTGCCACACAGTGGGATTGAACCTGGAACCATGTGGTTGAGAAGCAAGCTACTTACCACACAGCCACACCTGCACCTATTAAAAAGTTGCCAGAAGACGGTTATAGGACTCGAACCCATCAGATAGCGGCTGAGTACTCTATCACTAAGCTAAACAGCCTGATATATACATCATCCTTATCAGCAAAATCCCTTAATTGATGCAGCAAATTGATGGGGTGCCACTCTAAATACTTTCATACTCAGCTCTCTCTCTCTCTCTCAATATATATAATATATATATATATATATATATATATATATATATATATATGTATATACATAAAATAATAAATAAAACATATGCATATATACATGCATATATGTACGTACACACCTCCACATGTACACATACATGCATATATAGGTACAGGACACCAAAAAACTTTGAACACAATGAGAAATGAAAACATAAAAACAGAACCATGGAAACGGACATTTTTTTAAACAATGGAAAAACAGAGTAAAAGATATACAACACAAGTAAAATTCCCCTTCTTCAGCCGCCTCCGTTTCATCTACTCCGTGTTTCGAAGGTAAAGGCGAGACACGACTTCGATGAAACGATCCTTCCCGCAAATAATTTGAGATTTTTGCGGAGGGGTAAAAGTGGTAACAAAAACAGGACAGTAAAAATACAAATAAAAATAAAAACAGTAAATGACAGGACAAGAAGAACCAACAGTAATACGAACGTTAAGGGCTGTTAAGCCGAACGAAAGAGATATTATTTTGAACGCGTGAGAACAACGGCATAAGAAAGGAATAGAATGCCGTTTACACCTGTTGAAGGCTGGGGTCAGATATATATAGATATATATATATACAGTAACATTTTTTGCCACTATAACAGAGCTGTTCTATAAAGAACAATGATACTATATTTTAATCTCAGGAAAATGTCTTTTTAATGAAACACAAACTGTGTCTGATATATTGTGAGTAAGGGAGCAAATTACTCCCTTTCAGCTTGGAAAGCCAGTAGAGCATGGTTTCTGGGTTTTTATCTTCATCAGTACTGAACTAGAGATGACAGTCAAATGTCCCTACATACAATATATAAACAGAAAAGTGGCAGAGAGCTGCTGATCTCATAACAAGCAGAATAGCTAGATCTAAAATCTCTATATGAGATATAAGTAATAACAATTTATATATGTGTGTATATATAATATATTCAAATGTATGTTCATTTACATATGTGAGATGGATGATGTAACATCACTTATATTCCTAACACAGATTACGAAACAGCTGTCAAGTAATGGAATTAACATCTACTCCCACACTTAATTTCGTCTGCACCACTTAATACGTCTACACCACCAGATACTCCTGAACCAGTTTTTGTGTGTCCCACAAGAGGAGTCAATGCTAGATGTGTTGAAACAATTGTTGTGATTAATAATATGTTCTCATATATTCCATCTTGTCTTTCATTTGTTATTTATATGTATGTATGTTCATTTACATATGTGAGATGGATGATGCAACATCACTTATATTCTTAACACAGATTACGAAACAGCTGTCAACTAGTGGAATTAACATCTACTCCCGCACTTAATTTCTCTTAACTGTTCTCTTCACATACATACATATATATATACTTATACACACACACATATATATATAGATGTATGCATTGCTTTCATCACTAATTAGAATCTAATTAATATAATATATACATAAGACAGTGTAGTCTTAAATACACAATGTTACACAATATTTGAATGACAGAATGACAGATGTGATGGTCACAGTCGAAACACACAAACCTGACCTCAAGCTAAACAACAACAACAACAACAACATATGCAGTAATTAAGTATTCAAGAGTTTAACATTGCACCATACTGAAGACACCAGCATATCTTACACCACTACATGACCACCACTGCTGAATGGTACAACAAACTACGTTGCTACCAGCCACAAAAATACAAACACCACACTAAACCACCACCACCATCACCACCAACACCACTGGTCTAATTCATTTCTTTCTCCCTTTCTGTCCATCCATCTGTCTGTCCGTCTATCTATCTATCTATCTATCTATCTACCTACCTACCTACCTACCTATCAATCTGTCTATCAGTCTGTATATCTATCTATCTATCTATCTATCTATCTATCTATCTGTCTGTCTAGCTGTCTGCCTACCTACTTGTCTATCTATCTGTCTGTCTATCTATCTCTCTGTCTATCTATCTGCCTATCTATCTATCTCTATCTATCTGTCTATCTTTCTATCTATCTATCTGTCTGTCTGTCTGTCTGACCGTCTATCTATCTATCTGTCTGTCTGTCTATCTATTTATCTATCTATCTATCTATCTATCTATCTATCTACCTATCTATCTATCTCTATCTATCTGTCTATCTTTCTATCTATCTGTCTGTCTGTCTATCTGACCGTCTTTCTATCTATCTAGCTATTTGTCTATCTGTCTACCCGTCTGTCTACCTATCTATCTATCTGTCTACCTATTTGTCTATATGTCTATCTATCTAGCCAGCTCACTTCTCCCCCTCACTCTCTATCACTCCTTCACAATCCTTCTTTCTCCTTTTTGTTTCTTTCCCTCCCTCTTTCTATGTCTCCTACCTCCACCTCCCGTAGTGTCCCCTCATCCAATCAGACCCTCATTAAACAGCCAATTAACCTAATCACAACAAACAACTGCCACCTCTCACTTGCAACAGCCAATTCTTATTTGCTGTCACAGATCTTCGTCTGTATGTGGTTGTGCAGTTAACTAGAAATAGCAACTAAATCTCCCTTCAATCAAACCCTGCTGTCTTATGTATGTTTGAGCCAATGAGAAAGAACTTTACATGGCAGCTAGAAAAGGTAGAAATAACAGCCAAATCTCCCTCAGATCAAACCCTATTGTTGTATTTACGTATATGTTTGTATGCGCTGTTGATGGAGACTTCCACATGGTAGCTACACTGAGTAGAAATAGCTGCTAAATCTCACTCAAATCACACCCTACTGTCTTATGTATAAGGCAATGAGAGAGACTTATACATGGTAGCTACCTCTGACAGAAACAGCAGCCAAATCTCCCTCAAATCACACCCTGCTGTCTTGTGTATGTATATATGTATGCATGAGCCAATGAGGGAGACATCTTCGTGGTAGCTAGACCTGTTGGAAATAGCAGCTAAAACGAACTCAAATCACACCCTACCATATTATGTATGTATGAGCCAATGAGGGAGACCTCTACATGGTAGATTGAACCCGTAGAAATAGCAGTCAAATCTCTCTCAAATGACACCCTGCTGTCTTATGTATGCATATATGTATGTGTGAGTCAATAATGGAGACCTCTACATGGTAGCTAGACATGTTAGAAATAGCAGCCAAATCTCTCTCAAATCACACCGTAATTATCTTCTATGTGCATGATCCAACATGGTAGCTAACAACAACTATAACCACTAAGTACTATACCATACATTCAATAATGTAGTCCCAGATACACTATGCCAGAATAAAAGACAGAATGATCTCAGATGAAACATCTTTGATCAATAAACTGGATCAGGACTGACTTGGGGTCAAACAACAACATATTGTAAAATTCAGGGGCCGAAATGTCCATTTAGCAACAGCAAGACAACAATGGAAATGGTCAAGCAGTGAAAGTTTCATTGAGACCAGATCACTCTGGCTGTTGACCAATGACCACTCCAGATATCTTTGTTCCAGTGTCGGCTCTGTCCAGTGTCCGAGCGTCCGTAATTAAATATCACATAATCCCTCTGTCGACGTCACTGACCTCCGACCTCGGAACTGCGTCACGACATCATCCGCTAATTTGGATCAAACTGACCACTGTTTATCCCCACTCTCCAGCCCTGCACACCACACCACCACAAGTAATATCACCACCACCACCACTACCATTACCACCACGACCATCACTATCACCACTACCATTACTACTACTACCACCACCACCAGTATTACCACCACCATCCCTACTAACACCAAAACCACCAGTACTACCATTACTACTATTAGCACCAACAGTACCACCGCATCCACTACTATTACAAACACCACCACCACTGCTACTGCTAGCACCAGTACAACTACTATTACTACTACTACTAATACTATTATTTATACCACAACCACCACCACCACCACTACCATTACTACTACTACTACTACCACCATGACACCCACCTACCACCACAACTACTACTACTACTACCACCACCAACCAACACCACCATTATTGCTACTACTACCACCATGACACCCACCTACCACCACAACTACTACTACTACTACTACTACCATCACAACTACCACAACCACCACCCTACAGCTACCATCACCACCTCGGCAAATACCCTCACCACCAAACCATCACTACTACACCATCACTGCCACCACCACTACCACAATTACCCCCCCCCATCACACAAGCACCCCCCCCATCAAACATCCAGTAATACATGAAACCACCACTAAGTCAACCTGCCCTACTCCATTACACGTTGCGCCACTAACTACACTGCGACACCAACCCACTCCACATCTAAATTGTGCTGTGCCACCATGTCACAATTGACCACGCTGTGGTCTTAGCCATCGTCCTCCACCACGACATACTACACCGCACACCACAATTTCACAGACACTATACTGTAATCATATCGTGGTAACACTACTACCACTTCCACCACAAAACCGGTCATGTGCTTTTACTACCACCAACACCACCCCAATCATCACCCTCACCAGCACCACCACCATTACCATTGTCATCGCAGTCGTCATCACCACTACCAGTACTATCATCACTGCCACTACAACCACCACACCATCACCACCACTTCTGTCACCACCACTACCATCACCACCACTACCGTCACCACCACTACCATCACCACCATCACCACCACTACCGTCACAACCACTAACGTCACCACCACTACCGTCACCACCACTACCGTCACCACCACTACCATCACCACCACTACCGTCACCACCACTACCGTCACTACCACTACCGTCATCACCACTACCGTCACCACCACTACCATCACCATCACTCCCATTACCACCACTAACACTAACTACTAATAATTTATATTCGATAATGTAATCCTAGATACACAAAGTCTGAATAAATGATGGGATGGTCATGGCTGGAACAGTTTTGATTATAGGTCTTTATGGATCACAACTGACCTGGGGCTAAACAACACCAACATCTATAGCTACTTATTATACTAACTACTATACTATACATTAGACAATGTACTCCTAGATACACTATGCCTCAATAAAAGATGGGACGGTCACAAATGGAACATCTTTGATCATAGTTCTGCTCTATCAGGACAGACCTGGGGCTAAACAGCAACAACAATCACATTTTATTGAAGATCTCTCCCAGCTTCCTGCCAACCATGCCCCACCACCCTTTGCATTGTTGTCTGACTTAAAAGTTAAAGTAAATTGCTTTTATTGTGAATCCTACTTGACCAATGGAGACCGACAGGAAGTGGACACCTAGCACCCTCTAACAGACAATGAGCAATCTATTATCAAGGAATGTTCCATTTAAGATTGGGGGTAATCAAGTATGACCAGTCCATTGCTTTGTCAATAGTTGAGTGGGAGGCAAAGCATATTTAGAAGAAATGATGGAAAAGGATTTACAATGGCAACAACAACAATGAAAATAATAACAATAACAGGGGTTTGAAAGTGAGGAGACCACACTGGGTGGTTGTGCAGTCAGCTAGAAATAGCAGCAAAAGTATCTTGTCTTCAAATGATACATCTTATATTATAAGAGAGCTGATCTCTGTATGACTGTCTGTCACAATAACTATTAGAGAGAGGAAAAGAAGGGAGAAATCAAAATATATGTCACAACGTAATTTTAGAAGAAGAGAAGGGGAAAAAGTGTGTGTGATAGATAGATAGATAGATAGATAGATAGATAGATAGATAGATATGTTTCTTTATTAGCCACACAGGGCTGCACACAGACAGGACAAATTACAAGGTTGAGCTTTTCTTTTGGGGGTAAAAAAAGGGGGTTTGGTTTTCAATCAAAAGGGATCGTAAAAGGAAAGAAAGAGGACAAAAAAGGGGGGATAAAAGGCGGGGGGAAATTGATCAATAGGGATCGTTATCACAGAAATGTCAATATGAAGTGTAAAGGAGAGGACAGGTGAGGTTTACCAGTGGAAAGAAAAGCCTACGAAAAAGACCATGGTAACCTCGGTCAATGAAGTCACATGTTATATTTCTTTTTTTTTTAGATAGATAGATTACATAGATTGATAGATAGATAGAGAGAGATAGGTAGTGTTGTCACCATAGTAACTAATAAATCTTGATTAAAAATGTGGAATTTGGGTGTTTGTGTGTATTTCTGAAAGTGTGTGTGTGTGTCTGTGTATTTCTGTATGTCTTTTAACATAGAGACAACACAGACTTTAAAAAGAGACTTCTTACCACACATCCACGTCTGTGTCTATATATATATATATATATATACATATATATATGAGAAAAATGCCCCCCACCGTCCAATGGATGGTGCTGAGTTGTCCCACCATCCCATAGGCTTCCCCTTTGAGAAACGCTGATTTAACCTAAATTTGAGACATAAGCAAGAGAAGAAATAAAGATAGATTTTTTTTTTCTATTCCAAAGAAAAACGATTTTATTCACACAAATATGCAACCAAAGAGTTTAAAGTACCAGTAATGATAAGGCTGTTGACTGGGAGAACACAAACATGGTTTAAACAGTAAGCTTGGCAGGAAAGAAACGTGCCTTTAAGCAGTACAAAAACAACAAAAAATGGAAGGTGCAGTTATGTACAGGTTGACGGAAGAAAAGCAGGACAAAAACGGCTCTATCGATCGCATTCTCACCTGGAATCGATTTTTGTAATTTTTTCAAGACTTATACACGCCCTGATACCGTCAGTATCCACATAACAAATTTGAGCACAATCGGATGGAGGATGCCCGAGATCCTAGAAGACACACACACAGACAGAACGGATTTTATATAATATATATATATATATAGGTGCATACATATATGTACACACATACATGGATAAAACTGTATAAATCATACGAAATCATATGTATCCAAAACTGGTCCCTATATTTACTATTGAACACACATACTCAATGTATGCACTTTGTTCACTTGTAGCCTGAAATATGGCACAGTGGAGTTGACTCCCCCAAAGCACCAGATGTTAAAACACCTCAAAGTCATAGACAGACAAGTTAACTCACTCCAAATCCAATTCAGGAGTGATGGGCATCAACGTTTTGTTATTTTTATCAATACCATCTTTTTTCTTTAGGTTCACCTTCTGCCCAGCAACTTCTACTCATCATTATATAGTGTGGGGTGGCCATGTACCTCCTCCATAGTAAGACACCCATTCTTTTCACCTATCACACTTTAGCCTCTCAGCCCCTGGTATAAAGCCACCTCCCCCTGCCAAATATTGTAGGGTGGATATGTATCTCCTCTGTACCAAAATACATATTCTCCTCCCTATGTCATACTTCAGCTTCTAAACATGACATAAACCCCTGTCCCTCTCAGTTACTCAGCATTTCTTTAGTTCAGGGTTTTTCTCTTCATTTTTAATACATTACTCTTTTACTTTGTTCAGTCATCCGACTGTGGCCATGCTGGAGCACCGCCTTTAGTCGAGCAAATCAACCCTAGGACTTATTCTTTGTAAGACTAGTACTTATTCTATCAGTCTCTTTTGCCGAACTGCTAAGTTACGGGGATGTAAACACACCAAGATCGGCTGTCAAGCGATGCTGGGGGGGAGGGATAAACACAACACACAAACATACACATATATATATATATACATATATATATATATATATATATAGATGATGGGCTTCTTTCGGTTTCCGTCTAACAAATCCACTCACAAGGCTTTGGTCGGCTCGAGGCTATAATAGAAGACACTTGCCTAAGGTGCCACGCAGTGGGACTGAACCCAGAACCATGTGGTTCATAAGCAATCTACTTACCACACAGCCACCCCATTCAACAGAACCATACTTTTGCCTCACATGACATAAATTCCCCTCTTAAATACTCCCTCCTCCCTTAATCAAGGGGGCACTCCCCCTTCATTTCAGAAAAACTAATCGGAACCAAAGAAGGTGGATTGTGGCTCCCAAATACTACGGAAGTTGCTACACACTTTAACATAATCTAGGGCAGCCACATATCTCCTCTCTAGCAAGGCACCCATCCTTGACCCTTCTACCATACTTTAGTGATAAGGGCTTTTCTCTTTCTTGTTCTTTTCTATCTTACAGCTTACCTAGTAACCCTGTTAGTACTCAATGCATGAAAAAAGCACCCAGTGTGTTCTGCGAAACAGCTGGCATTAGGAGGGGCATTCAGCTGTAGAAAAATGCCAATGCTGATATTGGAGCACAGTGCAGCACTCTGGTTTGCCAAATCCTGTCAAAATGTCCAATCCATGCCAGCATGAAAAACAGACGTTAAATGACAATGAAGATGATGATAACGACAAATCAGGTAAGGGTTGGCAACAGGAAGAGCATTCAGCTGTATAAATTCTGCCTCAAATATTTATCCATCTAACCCATGCCAGCATGGGTTTAAAAAAGAACGGATGTTGATGGAACAAACAAACGAATCTTTTCAAGAAAAGACGAAATTTGCCAACTAAAAATACATTTTCTGAAGTGTGCTAAAAGTATAAAAATCTGATAAAAATTATGTTGATTTCTGCAAAAAGAAAAAAAAAATTATTTTTGAAAAAAGTAGTTTTCCGAATGAAAAAGAAAAGAAAGAAAAAAAATAAAAAGAAATTGGAGTAGAATATAATTTTAATAAATGTTAAAATTTCAAATTCGTTTTTTTTGAAGAGATGAAAAGAATTTGTCAAAAAAATTATTATTTTATTATTGCTATTGTTATTAGTGTTGGTCGTGGTGGGATGGTGGGTGTAGTTGTTATAATCAATATTGTCATCAGCAGCAGCATTATCAGTATATGCAACACTATCATCATCATCACAGTCATCATTATCATTGTAAGCTTCTCAATGATCATTTTCAGTACTACCACCACTACTTCTACCACTACTACTACTACCACCACTACTACCACCACCACTAATACTACCACCACTACTACTATCACCACCTCTAGTACTACTACCACCACCACTACTACTACTTCTACCACCACAACTACTACTACCACCATCACTAATACTACCACCACCACTAGTACTACCACCACTACTGGTACTACCACTACTACAACTCCCACTATCATTACCAGCACTACTAGTACAATGACTGCAAATACTACTACCACCACAATTAATACTACTACTGCTACTATCACCACCACAACTACAATTACAAATATTACTACTACTACTACTATTACCACCACCACCGCTTTTACTATGATCACAACTACAACTATCACCACCACTGCCAGTACTATTACTAATACTACTACCACCACCTTCCCTACAATCATAAATACTACTATGACCACTACTACAAGCACCACCACCACCGCCTCTACTACTATTATTACCACTACTACCACTACAACCATAACCTCCACCACCGTCACCACCACCACCACTACAACCACCACCACCATCACTACCACCACAACCACTACTACCACCACAGCCACTACTACCACTACAACCACATCTGCCACTACCACCACCACCACCACCACAACCATCACTACCACCACAGCCACTTCTACCACTACAACCACATCCGCCACCACCACCACCACCACCACCACCACAAACAATGTTATATTCTTTTACAACCATATTTCTTAAATGCCAGAAACATTAAAATTATTCATTCGATGTTGCCATTCTTGATTGTTTTTATTGTTGTTGTTATTCCACATACTGTAGGAATTGTCATTGTTATTGTTCCATATGTGGCAGTCAATACTGCAACACGTTACGGTTATTATTCTTGTCGTTATTGCTGTGGCGGTGGCTTTTGTTAATCTTTCCTAAATCTGGTTATGAAGGTCACAGTAAAAGTCACGGCAGAAATTGTTCCACAGCAGAGAAGACCTGGATGAGAGGCAGTTATGGCTTTGCCCCTGGAAGGGGCTCTGCAGACGAGATCTTCTTGGAGACGAAACTAAAGGAGAAATATTTGGTCAAGAATAAACTACCATTCCTGCCCTTTGTTGATTCAAAGCAGTGGTTCTCAGCCATGGCCTGTATGACCCTGGAGGGGATTTCCATGTAAGATTTTGCTGTTAAATGGCTGTGTGGTAAGTAGCTTGCTTACCAGCCACATGGTCCCCTGTTCAGTCCCACTGCGTGGCACCTCGGGCAAGTGTCTTCTTCTATAGCCTCAGGCTGACCAAAGCCTTGTGTGTGGATTTGGTCGATGGAAACTGAAAGAAGCCCGTCGTAAATATGTATATGTATATATGTAGGCATAGGAGTGGCTGTGTGGTAAGTAGCTTGCTAACCAACCACATGGTTCCGGGTTCATTCCCACTGCATGGCATCTTGGGCAAGTGTCTTCTACTATAGCCTCGGGCCGACCAAAGCCTTGTGAGTGGATTTAGTAGATGCAAACTGAAAGAATCCTGTCGTATATATGTATATATATATATATATATATATGTTTGTGTGTCTGTGTTTGTCCCTGCAGCATCGCTTGACAACCAATGGTGGTGTGTTTACATGCCTGTAACTTAGCTGTTCAGCAAAAGAGACCAATAACATAAGTACTAGGCTTACAAAGAATAAGTTCTGGAGTCGATTTGTTCGACAAAAGGCGGTGCTCCAGCATGGCCGCAGTCAAATGACTGAAAAAAGTAAAAGAGTAAAAGTGTGCAATAAATTGGTTTACTGTTCCTAATACTGAAGATATAGAAACACACCTGGGTATGCAATGGGAGAGGGGGCACTGGGCAGATATAGTGATTTACACCTTTTACCAAAAGAGAGATTTTTCTTCATGGTAACTGCAGTGAATTTGCCTTTAGAAGTTGGAATATGTTACAGACATATTTTAAATAAACATGAATTTCGCTTATGTCTAAAGTATGCTTGGTGTTGATAAAGCTAAATTTTTTTTAACTTAGCAGTCCAACAGCACAACTCAGAAATGTTGACTGTATTTTAGTTAAAGCAATGACTTTGAATCTCCCTAGAGTTATCTTTCTTTGATATTTCCCAGTGATAACAGCTAAAGAGCTAGAAATGCATCTGGGAATCCGTCAAGATACAGCACTGGAAAAATTTGGTGTTTTAACACCTTTTTACCATAATAGAGAATTTTTTCTCCGTGGCAATTGCAGAGAATTTGCCTAAAAATATATCAGAAACATACTTTGACTAGTCTAAAGTTCATATATGCTGAAATACTGCCTGGCACTGATACTGCTGAATTTCTTCTGACTTAGCAGTCCAATGTTGTTGCCTGTTTAACTTAAACCTATAGCTTTAAATCTATCCAGAATTACCTTTCTTTGGTATTTCCCATTGATAATAGCTAAAGAGCAAGAAATGCATCTGGGAATCAGACAGGGGTCAACACTGGACAGATATGGTGTCTGTACACCTTTTACCATAAGAGAGAAATTTTCTCCATGGCAACTGCTGTGAAATTTTCCTTAGGTATTGAAATATGTCACAAACTTATCTTGACTAGCCTAAAGTTAGCTTATGCCTAAATACTGCTTGGCACCGATACTGCTAAATTTCTTCTCCTCTGGCAGTCTAATAGCACAGCTCAGAAATGCTGCTGACTGTGTCTAACTAAAAGCTATGGATTTAAATCTGTTCAGAGTTACCTCTCTTTGGAGTTTCCCACTGATAATGGCTAAAGAACAAAAAACATATCTGGGAATCTGATTGTTCAGATATGGTGTTTTAACACCTTTTACCATAACAGAGAAATTTTTACTCCATGGTAACTGCAGTGAATTTGTATTTTAGGAATTGTAATAAGTCACAAACATCTTTTAACTAACCTAAAGTTTGCTTATACCTAAATAAAGCTGTAATAATTTTGATTCAGATGAATATGGTACTTAAGTTGAGGCACCAGAATTTAGTATGGTATTATCCATACAATTTCAAAGTAAGGTGATTAAAATCAAAATAACAACAAGGAAATTCAGAGGTAAGGCAGTACGATCGTTTCAAGCAACTCCATTTAATTGAACAATGCAATCATTACATCAATTCAAATGCAGAGCAATCCTCAGCTGCACAAAGATATAGAATTTAATTAAATTAAAACAGATGGACACATTAGTATAATTTTACCTAAAATCTCCAAAAAAGCTAAGGAGATAGACAAAGCTTCTAAGCTGAAGTGAAGGCAGCATGTTCTTTGTCTATCTCCTTACCTTCTTGGAGGTTTTAGGTAAAATTATACTAATGTGTCCATCTGTTTTAATTTAATTAAATTCTATATCTTTGTGCAGCTGAGGATTGCTCTGCATTTAAATTGATTAAATGACTGCATTGTTGAATTAAATGAAGTTGCTTGAAACGATTGTACTGCATTACCTCTGGATATCCTTGTTGCTTATTTTGATTTAAATCACCTTACTGCTGTAATATATATATATGTTTATGTGTGTGCTGTGTGTGGGTGTGTGTATTTGTGTCTGTGCTTGTCCCAGCACCACTTGACAACCAGTGTGGTATGTTTATGTCCCTGTTACTTAGTGGTTCAGCAAAAGATATCAATAGAATAAGTACCAGTTATATGAATAGTACAGAGGTTGATTCATTTGACTAAAAACCCTTCAAGGCGGTACCCCAGCATGGCCACAGCTTAATGACAGAAATAAGATAAAAATACAAGATATACAACACGCATGCACACACATATACAATGCTGTTTTTATATTGTTGTTGTTGTTGTTTAAGGTTGCAATCTGGCAGAATAGTTACTGCTTTTTATGTTCTGAGTTCAAATTCTGCCAAGGTAGACTTTGCCTTTCATCCTTTCAGAATCAATAAAATAAGTACCAGTGAAACACTGGGGTCGACGTTATTGACTAGTTCCCTCCCCCAGAATTTCAGGCCTTGTGCCTTTAGTAGAAAGAAGGAGGAGGAGGATCATCATCATCATCATCGTTGCTGTCGCCGTCGTCGTCGTTGTTGTTATTATTATTTCAGGTGGCAAGCTGGCAGAATCATTATCAAGCTGAGCAAAATGCCTCTCTTTTATCTTTTGGTTATTTCAATCATTAGACTTTGGCCATGCTGGAGCACCACTTTCAAGGGTCTTAGTCGAAGAAATCAACTCCAAGATTCCTAGTATTTCTTCTATTGGTGTCTTTTGCTGAAACACTAATTTACGGGGACATAAATACACAAACACCAGCTGTCAAGCAATGATGGGTGAGGGGGACAAACAAAGACACACACATACAAACAGATATATGCATACAAATATATATATATATATAAAAGTACATAAATGTATATATACGATGGGCTTCTTTCAGTTTCTGTCCACCGGATCCATTCCCAAGGCTTTGGTCAGCCCAAGGCTATAGTAGAAGACACTTGCCCAAGGTGCCATGCAGTGGGACTGAACCCGGAAACATGTGGTTGGGAAGCAAGCTTCTTACCACACAGCCATATATACACATATGATGGGCTTCTTCCAGTTTCCGTCTACCGAATCCATTCCCAAGGCTTTGGTTGGCCTGAGGCTATTGTAGATGACACTTGCCCAAGGTGCCATGCAGTGGGACTGAACCAGAAACTATGTGCTTTGGAAGCAAGCTTCTTACCACACAGCCACACCTTCGATCTTTCTGTTCTGAGTTCAAATCCTGCTGAGGACAACTTTACTTTTTATCCCCACAGGTTTGATAAAATAAGTACCAGTTGAGTACTGGGGGATTGATACAATCAATTTCCCCCTCCCCTCAAAATTTTAGACCTTGTGCTTTTTAGAAAGGATCATTTTATTGTTTTTACATCATTGTTGTTCTATAACATTGTTGTTGTTGCTGTTGTTGTTGTTTTTGTTGTTGCTGTTGTTATTGTTGTTGTTGTTGTTGTTCCTATTTTGATTTTCTTTCCTCTGACATTTTCTCCGACAAACGATAATAAAAAAAATACACACAAAAACAACCCCAAGAAAAAGGAAAAAAAAACCTATGCAAAACAACAACCATAACAATAACAACAACAACAAGGAAACTAAATCAATAAAACGAAGAATTTTGAGAAAATCATTGACTTTCTTCTTGAAAAGACAAACAGCAAAGGAAACGGTAAAAGAATGGAAGAATTAAAGAGGTATTGTTAAGGCATTGCCATAGAACAGTGCTTAACCTTGGAAATGTTCGGATGACCTTCAACATTATCTTTCTCATCATCATCATCATCATCATAATCACTGTCGTCGTCGGCGGCGTCATTATCATCATCATCGTCGTCGTCGGAGTTGGAGTAGCCATCAGCATTTTGATCATTATCATCGTCATCACTGCTGTCGTCATTGTCAACGTCATCATTATCATACTCACCGTCAAATGCCACGTTATCGTCATCAGCAACATTATCATCAACATCTGCATCATCATCGTTGCCCTCATCGTTGTCATCAGTGTTATCATCATCACAACCATCATCATTGTCATCATCTTCATCATTATCACTGTTGTCATCATCAAGGTTGTCGACATCATCATCATCTTCACCATCAATGCTGTATCCTCCTCATCATCCTCATTGATGTCATCATTATTATCAGCATCATTGCCATCATCCTCCTCAATATAGCCATCATAACTGTGATTGCCATCATCTTAATCATCATCATCATCACCACTCCCACCACAACCATCATCATCATCATCAATGTCACCATCATCATCATTCTCAATAACACCATAATCATTGCTATCATCACTATCATCAGCATCATCTTCATCCCCATCACTTGTTATCTGTCACCTCCTCCTCGCCACCTCATTATCATCATCATCATCATCATGGTTATCGTTATTGCCTGAGTCAATATCATAATTTTAAACATCCGATTCTTTGGTGTTAGCATGAGTTGGATTATTCATCCGGGATTGGGTCAGCTCTTCCTTTTTGCAGGCAGTTACTAACTTCACACAGCCCTACGCTCGGAGATGTGTTGGGGACAAACCATGAGCTTCGCAAATTCCTATTTTTAAATCTCACAACGAGAGATATTCAGCAACAGTACTTTGGAGTAAAGATTGTTTGCCAACATAACATGGCAGTCCTGATTTAGGACGAACGTTGCTGTAATTTAGCCCCAGGAGACATCGTCTCCAGCTGGCTTTATGACACGATCTGTGTCCTCATATTTTCAAGCAAGGGAATCTAGCATCACCACTCAGCTCAAAACAATATCTGTGTATCGCGATTTCTGGGTTATTTCCCTTCATCAGCACAGAATAATTGCTCGGCTAGAGGTGGTGCTGACAAATTCCCATTCGAAATATATAGTTTCCACAGTGACAACTAGTCACTGATTTATAAACTAGAAAATTACTATTTTTAAATCTCACAAAGTGAGATATTCAACAACAGTACTTTGTAATAAAGATTGTTTGCCAACATAACATGGCAGTCCTGGTTTAGGACGAATGTTGCTGTAATTTAGCCCCAGGAGACATCGTCTCCAGCTGGCTATATGACACGATCTGTGTCCTTATATTTTCAAACAAGGGAATCTAGCACAGATACCAATATTTAACAAAAACATCTTTAAATGATGGTCTGACCGTCTGCCAAGCAAATGGGAAGCAGTAATTGAAGTAGATGGTGAATATGCTCCAGAATAATCATTTAAAGATGTTTTTGTTACATGTTGTTATTGTTTTTGTTGGATAAAATTTGTTGAAAAAAGCCGCATTAATTATGAGCTAACCCAATATATTATTGTGACTGGAAGTGAAATAACTTAGTAAAATGATGATAAAAATCATCCTTTCTTTCTTAAATAGCATCTCTTAATCTTTTTCATTCTCTGGTATTTCCATGGGTCCCACTAATAATAATAATAATGATAATAATAATAATAATAATAATAATAATAATAATAATAATAATAATAATAATAATGCTTTCTACTCTAGGCACAAGATCTGAAATTCTGGGGTACTAAACTAGTACATATTTCATTGACCCCCAAAAGGATGAAAGTAATGTCGATCACGGCAAGATTTGAACTTAGAATGTAAAGACAGATGAAACGTCACTAAGCAAATTGGTTGACATACTAACACTTCTGCCAGCTCACTGCCTTAATAATAATAATAGTAATAATAGTAGTAGTAGTAGTAGTAGTAGTAGTAGTAATAATAATGATAATCCTCTCTACTATAGGCACATGGCTTGTAATTTCAGGGGAGGGGGTTAGTCAATTACATTGACCCAGTACATAGCTGGTACTTATTTCATTGACCCAGAAAGGATGAAAGGCAAAGTCGACCTCGGTGGAATTTGAACTCGGAACGTAGCAACAGCTGAAATACTGCTGAGCATTTCGTCCGGTGTTCTAATGATTCTGCCAGCTCACCGCCTTAATAATAATAATAATAATAATAATAATAATGATAACAATAATAATAATAATAATAATAATAATAATAATAATAACAATAATAATAATAATAACAATAATAATAATAATAATAATGATAATAATAATTATAGTAGTAGTAGTAGTAATAATAATTCAATTGTTTATTGCCCACAAGGGGCTAAACATAGAGGGGACAAACAAAGACAGACAAAGGGACTAAATCGATTACATCGACCCCAGTGTGTAACTGGTACTTAATTTATCGACCCCGAAAGGACGAAAGGCAAAGTCGACCTCGGCGGAATTTGAACTCAGAATGTAGCGGCAGGCGAAATGCTTAGCCTGGCATGCTAACAATTCTGCCAGCTCACCGCCAATAATAATAATAATAATAATAATAATAATAATAATAATAGTAGTAGTAGTAGTAGTGATGATAATGATGATGATGATAATAATAATAATAATAATAATAATAGTAGTAGTAGTAGTAGTAGTGATGATAATGATGATGATAATAATAATAATAATAATAATTTCTATAATATTAATAATGATAATAATTGGATAAAAAGCAAAGGAAAGCAAAGGAAGAACATTAGGAATTTAAATAATGCCAAACCATGGTTTTTTCAACCGGAACAGCGACATTTCCAATGCAAAACTCCAATGCTCCTCTGCCTTTCACTCCTGCATTCTTTGCTTCTCTTTCTCCCTCCTTTCTCTCCCTAGCTTACTCTTTACTGCTTATCCTACCAATATACTGCCATTGTCACAATCAGGATGATGATGATGATGGTCATCATCATCACTATCACCATCATCACCATCTTCAACATCTTCCTCT
>NC_043023.1:1255423-1262923 GCF_006345805.1 Octopus sinensis
CAACCTCCAGGTATTTGATGTGGGCCTCCATGTTGAATATGAGGCCATGTGGGAAGATGAATGGATGCGCAATGTCACCATCACTAATGTTCACTCCGAATACCAGATA
Source organism: Octopus sinensis (assembly GCF_006345805.1). Taxonomy (NCBI): domain Eukaryota; kingdom Metazoa; phylum Mollusca; class Cephalopoda; order Octopoda; family Octopodidae; genus Octopus; species Octopus sinensis. The sequence continues at coordinate 1,255,533 of NC_043023.1, forward strand.
TTGACAAGATGTTTGATTTTTAACACTCCCAGTATATGCACTGTCCTCCGATCGACACCCAAACATTGTGAAATGTCCGTATTGGAGCTTCTGGCAGGAATGCCAAGCAGTACAGCATATCATTTCCAAATTTCTGACAGAGTGAATCATGTCATGGTGCTGTTTTTCTCACAGACTGTGCCCAACTGACCCTACTATACTGTGTACTCAACATCAAAAATGAACAATGCACATGAATGAAATTAAAAATATAACATGGCAACAACAGAAGTGGCTGTGTGGTAAGTAGCTTCCTTACCAACCACATGGTTCCAGATTCAGTCCTACTGTGTGGCACCTTGGGCAAGTGTCTTCTACTATAGCCTCAAGTCAAAGCCTTGTGAGTGGATTTGGTTGGCGGAAACTGAAAGAAGCCCATCGTATATATGTATATATATATGTGTATACGAGTGTGTATATGTTTGTGTGTCTGTGTTTGTCCCCCCAACATTGCCTGACAACCGATGCTGGTGTGTTTACATCCCTGTAATTTAGCAGTTCGGCAAAAGAGACTGATAGAATAAGTATTAGGCTTACAAAGAATAAGTCCTGGGGCTGATTTGCTCGACTAAAGGTGGTGCTCAAGCATAGCCACAGTCAACTGACTGAAGCAAGTAAAAGAGTAAAAATAGTAAAAGAGTATGTCAGACGCCATGATAGATCGTTAGCCACTACACACATATTTTTCTCTCCTTGTTTTTTCTGTGTACCTTCCTGTAGAAGAGCGTAGGCTCGAAATGTAAAAGACTTTGTCTATTCCCGAGTGTTATACTAATACATCTGTTTGTTTTGTACACCACCTGTCTTCGTCTTTTGTTTTTTTTGTAAACTCTCCCTATATATAAATATATATATATATATATATATATAATTAACAAGAAAGAGTATGGTGGCTTGCAAATCCACAAAATTTGTCCTATGGCTATACACAGCATATTATAATGATCCACATGCTGTCACAGACATTAAATACTGATTGTTGCAGTTAGCTGTTAACTGGATCCTAACTGAGAGCTAATACTTATCTGCCTCGATAATATATCCCTCCCAGCTCACTGCTGTGTGTGTGTGTGTGAGTGTGAGTGTGTGTGTGTGTGTGTGAGTGTGTGTGTGTGAGTGTGTGTGTGCGAGTGTGTGTGTGTGTGTGTGTGTGTGTGTGTGTGTGCGAGTGTGTGTGTGTGTGTGTGTGTGAGTGTGTGTGTGGTGTGTGTGTGTGAGTGTGTGTGCGAGTGTGTGTGTGTGTGTGTGTGTGTGTGTGTTTGTCTTTCACCACTCCTTGAGAACTGGTGTTGTTTTGTTTACATCCTCATAACCTAGTGGTTTGGTACAAAGAGACTGATAAAGTAAGTGCCAGGCTACTGTCAATTCATTTGACTTAAAGCTTCAAAGTGGTGCCCCAGCATGGCCACAGTCTAAAGACTGACACAAATAAACAATAAAAGAAAAAGAAAAAATACACTCACACACACACATGTACATATATATGTATATCCTAACAAATAAATGGGATGGTCATATCTGGCAAGCCTTTGTTATAAATCAGCAGGAAGGTGTGTAAACAAAAACAACCCAATTGTCACCATAGCCATTTAGACACCACACTTTCCCTACATAGAACAACCACCCCCATCATCCACCCCACTCCCTGCAAAGAAATAAACTCACCCCCACCCTTATCCACACCACCATCTCCTCCTCCACATGTAACACCTATTCTATAACTGATTGTGCCACCACCACCAACGCTACACTCATACGCCACTATTACTACCACCACAGCCAATACCACCACCACCACCACTACCACAATAATCCACCAGAACCACCAATCACCACCATTGCCACCACCACCACCAATACCACTACCACCACCACCACTACTACCACAATCATCCACCAGAACCACTAAAAACCACCATTGCCATCATAACCACCACCACCATTACCACTACCATCATGACTACTACCACAATCATCCACCACTACCACCACTACTACCACAATCACCCACCAGAACCACCAATCACCACCACCAATACCATCACTATGACCACTATCATCACAATCAGGACGTCATCACCTTACTTTCACCCAGTTCGTTAATCGGAGATCTTAATTGAATCCCCGATTAGTCAGTCTGTGTTTAACAACAGCTTAATTACCAAAGATGAATGATGCGTAATTAAGACCAAAGAAAACCCACAAAAACAAAAAAACAAATAATAAAAACAACGCCATTCATTGTTTCTTATAATCAGATGTTTTCATCTAATGACCCTTTTTACACTGTTGTTGTTGTTGGTTCTGTAATGTTTGTTGTTGTTGTGGTGTAGTTTTTATATATATATTTGTTGTTTTATATGTGTTTTTTTTTCTATCCAAGCAAGGGTTAAATGAGTGCATACCTGATTGAGGCATTGTTTTACAGGTGTACGCTCTCCTTATCTTTAACCTTCACCTGTTTATCAAAACTAGGCTTACTTTTCGAAGCCACACGGGTTTTTGAAATCACAGAGCTATTGGACAACCTGTTGATAGAGAATGTCAACAACTATGTTCACCGTTTGTAGCTCAGTACTATTTCCATGGATGGAAGCACTCCATCGGTTACGACGACATGGGTTCCGGTTGATCCGATCAACGGAACAGCCTGCTCGTGAAATTAACGTGTAAGTGGCTGAGCACTCCACAGACACGTGCACCCTTAACGTAGTTCTCGGGGATATTCAGCATGACACAGAGAGTGACAAGGCCGGCCCTTTGAAATACAGGTACAACAGAAACAGGAAGTAAGAGTGAGAGAAAGTTGTGGTGAAAGAGTACAGCAGGGGTCACCACCATCCCCTGCCGGAGCCTCGTGGAGCTTTAGGTGTTTTCGCTCAATAAACACTCACAACGCCCGGTCTGGGAATCGAAACCGCGATTCCGCTGCCCTAACCACTGGGCCATTGCGCCTCCACACTATTTCCATACAAGATTATTCACACGTATGAGGTGGTATTGAAAATTTCCTGGACTAGTTTTGTAGCGCAGTGTGGGCTAGCAGTAAACTTCGTTAGGCAGTGTGCTAAGTGACACTGCTGTTTATTTTGCAAGGTGTGAAATTTGTGTTTTTGGGATCACGTGTATACTCTTACTCTTTACTCTTTTACTTGTTTCAGTCATTTGACTGCGGCCATGCTTGAGCACCGCCTTAAGTCGAGCAAATCAACCCCGGGACCTATTCTTTTGTAAGCCCAGTACTTATTCTATCGGTCTCTTTTGCTGAACCGCTAAGTAACGGGGACATAAACACACCAGCATCGGTTGTCAAGCAATGCTAGGGGGACAAACACCGACACACAAACATATACACACACACTTATATATATACACATACATATATACGACAGGCTTCTTTCAGTTTCCGTCTACCAAATCCACTCACAAGGCTTTGGTCGGCCCGGGGCTATAGCAGAAGGCATTTGCCCAAGATGCCACGCAGTGGGACTGAACCCGGAACCATGTGGTTGGTTAGCAAGCTACTTACCACACAGCCACTCCTGCTGTAGTCTGTGATTTTTGTCATGGACAGGAACAAAGAGCCAACATGAAATTTTGTGTTAAACTTGGGAAGTCTGCTACAGAGACATTGAGAATGCTTCACCAGACTTATGGTGATGAGACAATGGGCCGTACGCAATGCTTCAAGTGGCACGGGTGCTTCAAAAGTGGAAGAACACCCTTGGAAGGTAATGAATGATCTGGAAGATCTATCACAAATGTTACTCCCAGAAATGTGGCATTATGCATCAAGAATTCATCTCCTTGGACCAAACTGTCAAACAAGAGTTCTACTGTGATATTTTAAAGCACCTGAGGGAGGACATTCGATGAAAGCAACCAGATCTGTGGAGTGCAAACAATTGGGTTTTTCACAATGACAACGCACCATGTTACCGAGCTGTCTTCACTCTTGAGTTTCTCATCATAAACAAGATGGTATCACTTCCACACCCACCCCTATTTGTCAGATTTAGCCCCTGCAGACTTCCATCTCTTCCACAAGATAAAAATGCAGCTCAAAGGTTGCCATTTTAACACCATTGTTGAGATCCAGATCAAATCACAGAAAACGACTTCCACATCGGATTACGAAAGTGGCAGGAATGCTGGGACCAGTGTATTGTTCCGCAAGGTGACTTTTACAAAGAAGATGACTTTAAATATTAAGTAAATAAGTCATTAGGCATAACTAGTTTGGGAACCTTTGGATACGACCTCATACATGTATTCAAAACTACCAAAACATATATGAGGGTTACCTCAAAAGTTCATAGGGTCACTATGAAGGAATGATGCTACAGCTGTGAAATTTTGCAAGTATTAATTTCAAATTTTCTTATAAATAATTTCATTGTTTCTTTCCAAGTAAACTGACACCTGACTATTCTAAGACAACTTCACAATTAACTAGTAGTGACTTCTTTTGAAAACAGATAAAATTTAGCCTTGTGGAATTACAAAGTACCTGTAGAGAAAGGGTTTACAATCCAAGGACATTAATGCTGACATGGTCACTATATTAGAATTTTCCAATCGAAGTCGGATGGAGAGGGTTCGTTGGACAGTGTGAGACGACTGTTGTTATCGTTAGGCCTAACTCATCATAAAGTCAATACCACCATGACCGATATCCAAACTACAGTGGAGAAGGTTAGTCACTGGATTTGGTTAAGAAGAGATGATGAGCGATGGCAAAAGTGCCAGTGTGGGCAGCTGAATTTAGGTGGGGAATGAAGTGTATTGAAGATGACCCAAAGTTTGGACATCCTGCAATGGCTACCACCAAGGAAAATATTGATCACTAGCAAATGAAATTTTCAGCTAACTCTTCAACATATTTATACATGGGTGCAGGATCTTATGAACAGGTTACACACATTTTTTAAAGGTTTCCAAGGGACAGCAAATTTAGTTTATGCAAAAGCTACAAATTCTCTCTCTCTTTCTCTTTACTCTTTTACTCGTTTCAGTAATTTGACTGCGGCCATGCTGGAGCACCGCATTTAGTCGAGCAAATCGCCCCCAGGACTTATTCTTTGTAAGCCCAGTACTTATTGTATCGGTCTCTTTTGCCGAACCGCTAAGTAACGGGGACGTAAACACACCAGCATCAGTTGTCAAACGATGCTGGGGGGACAAACACAGACACACAAACACACACATGCATATATATATATATATATATATATATACATATATACGACAGGATTCTTTCAGTTTCCATCTACCAAATCCACTCACAAGGCATTGGTTGGTCCGGGGCTATAGCAGAAGACACTTGCCCAAGATGCCACGCAGTGGGACTGAACCCGGAACCATGCGGTTGGGTAGCAAGCTACTTACCACACAGCCACTACTGTACATAATAAGCATTCACAACCTACAAAATGCTTAACAATATTTTGTCTGTTTTTACATTCTGAGTTCAACCTCGCCTCTCACCCTTTAACCCTTTCATTACTGTATTTATTTTGAGATGCTCTTTGTTTCTTTCAATTATTTTGAATATAACAAAGAATTTAGTAAAATAATTTAGTTATCATTAAGCTAGTGTTAGGAACGTAAATTGTGACTAAGGTTTGGTGGAAGATTTTTAATTCAAAACTTATGAAAACAAGACATTTTACCACAGAGCCAGAGCCGGTTTTGGCCGGATTAGTAACAAAAGGGTTAAGAGCCGATAAAATAAGTATCAGTCATGTACAGGGATCATTGTAATAGATTTGTCCCCTCCCTTCAAAAATAGCTGGCCTTGGGCCAAAATTTGAAAACATTATTGCGATTCACTGCAAATGTCCCTGAAGAACAATACTTCTTGTATAGACATGAAGAGGCACCAACACACTTTGGCCGAAAGAATTTTCAGTTTCTGTAATTACAAATTATTTCTGGGTTTTTGTTCTGCTTAAGCAAGAAATACAAGCACGCAGTGTAATAATGAAATAGTCTAAAATTGAATAGATGACACTTCTCAGTAAGCTGAATATAAAAAGTAAGGTTAGGATATAATGGAATATATATGAAATAGAATAATTAATAGTGGAAGGAAAGTTATATGAGAAAATACAGTATTGAATATATATTGATGACACATAGCATATATATATATATATACATATTGATTAGGTTTACTAATGAGAAAAAGGAGAAAAGTAATTCAGCTATCAGAATTTATGAACAGAAAAATGTGAGATGAGCAAAAGAAGACAGAAGAATTAATTTTCAAATACAAAAAAATAAACAGAACGACACCACATATATATGTATATATATATATATATGAGAATCGAAATCGATGAACATCAATGGAAATTGCAGCAGTGATACCAGTGCCGGTGGCACGTAAGAGAACCATCCGAACGTGGCTGTTGCCAGCGCTGCCCCGACTGGCCTCGTGCCGGTGGCACATAAAAAGCACCATCCGTTCGTGGTCGTTGCCAGCCTTGCCTGGCCCCCGTGCTAGTGGCACATAAAAAGCACCATCCAATCGTGGCCGTTTGCCAGCCCCATCTGGCACGTAAAAAGCACCCACTACACTCACAGGGCATCCAGCCGTAGAAACATTGCCAGATCAGACTGGGCCTGGTGCAGCCTTCTGGCTTCCCAGACCCCAGTTGAACCGTCCAACCCATGCTAGCATGGAAAGCGGACGCTAAACTATGATGATGATGATGATATGTATTAGAAAAAAATAAGGTCCTCAGAAGTGTGGATTTCTGAGTACCTTATTTTTTCTAATATATAATATCTGTACATCATCTCCAAACCTTCTATAATATATAATAATGGCGGTGCCCCAGTTAAAATGGCGGTGCCCCAGCATGGCAACAGCTCGTGAGCTGAAACTAGATAAAATAAAATAAAATAAAATAAAATAAAATATATATATATATATATATATATATATATATATATATATATATATATATTAAGTTAGATAAGGCCGGTTTATGAGATTACCTTAGGTTTCACGTCCATAAAAGCCTGGCTTTATGGCATATCTTTAGATCCTGTTGTCTAAAGGCCTCTCTGGAATATATTTCATCTTTTACTTGTTTCAGTCGTTATACTGTGGCCATGCTAGGGCACTGCCTTGAAGAATGATTATTCTAGTCGAATAAATCAACCCTAATATATTTTTTTTTTATTTTAAAGCCTGGTACTTATTTAGTTGATCTCCTTTGCTGAACTGCTAAGTTATTGTGATGTAAAAACATCATTTTTAGTGTTTACCATGCTTGTGCATCTGCTACACATGAAGACTATTTTCCCTTATTTCTTTATTGCCCACAAGGGGTTAAACACAG
>NC_043023.1:1267923-1277923 GCF_006345805.1 Octopus sinensis
TGATGGCGGTCATGATGACAGTAGTGGTGGTGGTGGCATATGTGGTTAAGGTAGTGGTGTTGACAGTGATGGTGTGGTAGGTGATTGTACTACTGATGGTGGTGATGATGATGATGGTTGTGTTTGTGCAGAAATGGTGTCTGTTTCTTAGCAACAATGTAGGCATCCATAACAACACTGGTTTAATATCACTTCGTTGATCAGCATTAGTTCACAAGTTTACCTTTTAACTAGCTTGAAACATGTGTCCTGGCTCCACGTTAAAATCACCTGTGCAGGTGCCAAGTAAAAGGAACCTGGGCTGGTCTCATGTTAAAAACACCTGTGCAGGTACCACATAAAAAGAACCTGTGCTGGTTTTACATTAAAATCATCTGTGCAGGTGCCATGTAAAAGGAACCTGGGCTGGTGTCATGTTAAAAACACCTGTGCAGGTGAAACATAATGGAGCCTGTGCTGATGTTACATTAAAATCACCTGCGCAGGTGCCAAGGAAAAGGAACCTGTGCTGGTGTCATGTTAAAAGCACCTGTGCAGGTGAAACATAAAAGGAACCTGGGCTGGTGTTACATTAAAATCACCTGTACAGGTGCCACATAAAAGGAGCCTGTGCTGGTGTTACATTAAAATCACCTGTTCACGTGCCAAGTAAAAGGAACCTGGACTGGTGTCATGTTAAAAGCACCTGTGCAGGTACCACATAAAAGGAGCCTGTGCTGGTGTTACATTAAAATCACCTGTTCACGTGCCAAGTAAAAGGAACCTGGGCTGGTGTCATGTTAAAAGCACCTGTGCAGGTGTCACATAAAATGAGCCTGGGCTGGTGTTACATTAAAATCACCTGTGCAGGTGCTAGGTAAAAGGAGCCTGTGCTGGTGTTACATTAAAATCACCTGTTCATGTGCCAAGTAAAAGGAACCTGGGCTGGTGTCATGTTAAAAGCACCTGTGCAGGTACCACATAAAAGGAACATGTACTGGTGTTACATTAAAATCACCTGTGCAGGTGCTAGGTAAAAGGAGCCTGTGCTGGTGTTACATTAAAATCACCTGTTCATGTGCCAAGTAAAAGGAACCTGGGCTGGTGTCATGTTAAAAGCACCTGTGCAGGTACCACATAAAAGGAACATGTACTGGTGTTACATTAAAATCACCTGTGCAGGTGCTAGGTAAAAGGAGCCTGTGCTGGTGTTACATTAAAATCACCTGTTCATGTGCCAAGTAAAAGGAACCTGGGCTGGTGTCATGTTAAAAGCACCTGTGCAGGTACCACATAAAAGGAGCCTGTGCTGATGTTACATTAAAATCACCTGTTCATGTGCCAAGTAAAAGGAACCTGGGCTGGTGTCATGTTAAAAGCACCTGTGCAGGTACCACATAAAAGGAACATGTACTGGTGTTACATTAAAATCACCTGTGCAGGTGCTAGGTAAAAGGAGCCTGTGCTGGTGTTACATTAAAATCACCTGTTCATGTGCCAAGTAAAAGGAACCTGGGCTGGTGTCATGTTAAAAGCACCTGTGCAGGTACCACATAAAAGGAGCCTGTGCTGGTGTTACATTAAAATCACCTGTTCATGTGCCAAGTAAAAGGAACCTGGGCTGGTGTCATGTTAAAAGCGCCTGTGCAGGTACCACATAAAAGGAGCCTGTGCTGGTGTTACATTAAAATCACCTGTGCAGGTGCCAAGTATAAGGAACCTGGGCTGGTGTTACATTAAAATCACCTGTGAAGGTGTCACATAAAAGGAACCTGTACTGGTGTTACATTAAAATCACCTGTTCATGTGCCATGTAAAAGGAACCTGTGCTGGTGTCATGCTAAAAGCACCTGTGCAGGTACCACACACAAAAAAAAAACAATGGTGCTGATGCTGCACAAAAGAATTGGTGCTGGTGCCATGCAAAAAGCATGCAGCACCCTCTGTCAAGTGGTTGGCATTAGGAAGGCATCCAGCTGTGGAAACCATTCCAAATCAGACAGTTTGAGGCTGGTGTTGGTTTCCAACTTGCCAGCCCTTGTCAAACCGTCCAACCCATGCCAGCATGGAAGAAGGACGTTAAATGATGGTGATGACTGTTTTGGTTAGTCATTTGGTCAATCGGTCAAGATACAAACTGATCTGCAATGGTAAGAGTATGTAATTGATGGAAACCATAAATAGTGGCGAAAGGAAACTGGGGAACCCAGCAGATGTCACTGTTACGCAAATGAGGTCATACATCACCAAGACATGTCCAGCCATTAAGCTGCCCGGTTTTTAAAGGACAGGGGGTGGAATATTACTTGCTTGCAAATATATAGGGGTCGGCATGAGAAGGGTATTTGGCCATAGAAAAATTGCCTGCAATATTATCTCATCTGACCCATCATATGCATGGAAAAGTGTATCATGCAATGGGGGGTGATGATGAAAGCAATGATGGTGATGGTGATGATGTCAATGATGAGAAAAGATATTAATGACAATGATGATGATGATGATGAAAGATGATGGTCATGATGATGGTGACGATGGTAGAGGTGGTGGTGGTGCTGACGATGTTGATGGCAATGATGATGATGACAGTGACAATGAAAGGGATGATGATGATGATGATGATGAATGGAATGACAATGATGATGATGGTAGTGGTAGTTGTGGTGCTGATGATGATGAAGAAGATTATGATGTTGACAAGAATGATTATGACGACCAGAGTATATACTATATCCCACTCAATAACAAAAAGCATATGTGTGTATAAGGAGAGAGAGAGAGAGAGAGAGAGAGAGAGAAGAGTTTAAAAAGGAGAGAAATAAGACAGATGTACATAAACACTATATAATACATTCTCACAGACACACATGTGTATATAAATACATAAACACACATTATATATATATACACATACAGTATATATATATATATATATATATATATATATATACATACATACACACACAGTATATATATATATAATATATATATATATATATACATACATACACACACAGTATATATATATATATATATATACACATATAGTATATATATACACATTCAGTGTGTGTATATATATATACATACACATACAGTATATATAAATATATATATATATATATACACACACAAAACTACAATATATATATATATATATATGTGTGTATATATATATACACACACAAAAAGCTACAATATGGAGAACACAGAACATATAAACAAAGGAAATCTCACATATCCATTACGACAAAAGAATATATATAAGGGGTGATGAGCAAGGTTGGGAGGTGGAGTGTGCATGTGTGAGGGTGTATGTGAGGGTTGTGGAAAAGATGAAGGGCGGTCACATGACACATTTAATTCACACCACCACCACCACACCATGGCAAACACTACACTGATTCTCACGGGTGGTGGGGAGACAACTGTGAAAACTTTCTACATTAACATTGCCATAAACACATACATCTACACACACACACAAAAGAGATGGCTTAAAAATATACACACATATATAAAACGTGTGTGTGTGTATATGAATGTTTTATCTGTTACTTGTTTCAGTCATTAGACTGTGGCCATGCTGGGGCACTTCCTTGAAGAATTTTAGTCAATCGGATCGACACCAGTACTTATTCTTTTCTACTCGAGGCGCAAGGGCCAAAATTTTTGGGGAGGGAGCCAACCAATTAGACTGACCCCAGTATGACACTGGTACTTAATTCATTGATCCTGAAAGGATGAAAGGCAAAGTCAACCTTGGTGGAATTTGAACTCAGAACGTAGCGGCAGGTAAAGTACCTATTTCTTTACTACCCCCAAGGGGCTAAACACAGAGGGAACAAACAAGGACAGACAAAGGGATTAAGTAGATTATATCGACCCCAGTGCGTAACTGGTACTTATTTAATCAACCCCGAAAGGATGAAAGGCAAAGACGACCTCAGCTGAATTTGAACTCAGAACGTAAAGACAGACAAAATACCACTAAGCATTTCACCTGGCATGCTAACGATCCTGCCAGCTCACTGCCTCAGAAGTAACAGTACATATTCTATAAGCCTAGTACTTATTCTATTGATCTCTATTGACAAACTGCTATGTTATGGGGACATAAACACATTAACACCGGTTGTAAAACAGTGGTGGGGTATGCGTAATCGCACGCACGCATACACACATATGATAGGCGTTGTTCAGCTTCCATCTACCAAGTCGACTCACAAAGATTTGATCAGCCTAAGGGTATAGCAAAACATTTGCTCAAGGTGCCATACAGTGGGACTGAACCTGGAACCACGTGGTCGGGAAGCAAACATCTTACCAAACAGTTATGCCTTGAGCTGTGGCCATGCTGGGACACTGCCTTGAAATATATATACCCCTTCAGTTATGAATGACCATGGGATTGCACCTAGAAAATTTCCCACCAAGGCACAAGTCTGGGCAAGGTTGCGTATGGAAACCAGCAGTCACCCATGCATACCAGCCTCCCTCTTCATGCCACTGATGTTATCCAAGACAAAGGGAAAGGGGTCAATACAGCTTGGCACCTGTGACACCACAACTCATTCTTACAGCTGAGTGAAGTGGAGCAATGTGAAATAAAGTGTCTTGTTCAAGAACACAACACACAGCCCAATCCAGGAATCAAACTCACTACCTCAAGATTGTGAGCCCAACACTTTAACCAGTGAGCCATGTGCCTTCACACACACACACATATGCACATAGAGATGGCACAAGTGTGTGTATCTGTGGAGGTATACATACATATATATATATATATATATATATATATATATGTTAATAAAATAGAACATATGCATATATATAAACATATATGTACGTACCTACCTCTACATGTACATATACAGGCATATATGTGTACAGGACACCAAAAAGACGTCGAACACATAGAGAGACGAAAAACATAGACACAAACCAAGGAAGAAGACAAGCAAAAAAAGAGATACAGGACAATAAGCACAACGAAAAATCCCCTTCTTCAGTCGCTAAGGTTTCATCTACTAAACGTTTCGAAGGATAAAAGCGAGACGTATACTTCGAAGAAAACTTCCTTCCTGCGAAAAGCAAATCAATTAAAATTCTGAGATCTTTTTGCAGAGGGGTAAAAAAAGCAAGACGGTAACGACAGTACAAACATATAAACAGTAAAAAATATATATATAAACAGTGGAAAAATATATATATAACAGTGAGAGACAGGACAAGGAGAACAAGATAAGAAGGGCTGTTAACGCCAGACGAAAAAAGTATTGCAAACGCTAGATTATAGTGGACGACGAGAGAGAAAGAATGTCGACCAGTAGCCTTAGAAGGCGGGCGAGAAAAGACAGGATAGCAGTTACGACGGAAGTATCATCGCAGATGGACGACGGGAATGGGGGAGGAGGAGCAAGAGGAAGAGAGAGAAGAAGGGGAATGGTGCGAGGAGACCATGAAGAACGGTGAGGGGGAGAGAGAGAGGAAGAGACAAGTTAAGTGAGGGAAAAAAGACGAAAAAGGGAATGGGAGAGAATATATATATGTTGTAGTTTGTGTATATATATATATACTATTTACTATTTTACTTGTTTCAGTCATTTGACGGCGGCCATGCTGGAGCACCACCTTTAATCGAGCAACTCGACCCCGGGACTTATTCTTTTGTAAGCCCAGTACTTATTCTATCGGTCTCTTTTGCCGAACTGCTAAGTAACAGGGACATAAACACACCAGCATCGGTTGTCAAGCAATGCTAGGGGGACAAACACAGACACACAAATACACACACACATATATATACATATATACGACGGGCTTCTTTCAGTTTCTGTCTACCAAATCCACTCACAAGGCATTGGTCGGCCTGGGGCTATAGCAGAAGACACTTGCCCAAGATGCCACGCAGTGGGACTGAACCCAGAACCATGTGGTTGGTTAGCAAGCTACTTACCACACAGTCACTCCTGCGCCTATACGTATATATATATTGTAGTTTATGTATGTATGTATATATATATATATATATATATTTATCAAAATCAAAATCGCTGATGTGGCAGATGACAGCACAGCCTGAGTGGCACTCATGTCAGGGGAACATAAAAAGCACCATCTGTGTGTGATCATTGCCAGGGCTGCTGATTGTCTACTGTGCCAGTGGCATATAAAAAGCACCATTCGAGCGTGGTTGTTGTCAGTGCCACTGGACTGGCTCCCATGCAAGTAGCACGTAAAAAACACTTTTTGAGCATAGTTGTTGCCAGACCTGCCTGACTGGCACTTGTGCTGGTGGCATTAGGAAGGGCATCCAGCTGTAGAGACTTTGCCAGATCAAACCGGAGACTGGTGCAGCCATTTGGCTCACCAGTCCTCAGTCAAATCATCCAACCCATGCCAGCATGGAAAGCAGACATTAAAAGATGATGATGATGGTATATATATATATATATATATATATATATACAAATATATATATATACATACATATATACACATACACTCACATACAGCATATACACATGTATTCTTTGACACATATAAACACACATGGATACTATGTATTCAACCTCTTTTCTCCAGACCCATCTAATACAAAGAAAAAATATTTAACAAAATAAACAAAATAACCCCCCCCACACACACACACACACACACACACACCATTCTTGTTTATTGTAAGAAAGGAACAAGAGTTTTTGTTTGAGAGAGAGAGCAATGGGGGGTGGGGTGTCGGGGCTCACCGTAAAAGGGCCCACTGCCCGACCTTTGATCTATATATTAGACAAGACAGAACACATGACCTGCTGTTTTAAGAGTGGCACTTCCAAACATGACCACCACCATCGCCACCTTCCGAGTTGATCTATGCCACACAATGAGATGTGCCACATGTTTCGGTATAGTTGCCAATGAGAAGGAATGTGTGTGTGTGTGTGTGTGAGAATGTGTGTGTGCATGTGTGCATGTATATACATATATGTATATACACACACATATACATGCACACCTATATATACACAGGTACACACACATACACAAATATACATACATACACACATATATATACATACATATGCAAACATATACTCATGGGTATAGAAAATGCATACACGGCTTTGTGTGTGTGTATATTACGTGTGTATACAATACATGTATGTATAAGATGTGTGTTTATAATATATATAGCCGTGTGTGTGTGTGTGTGTGTGTGTTTATTTAGACACAAATCTGTATTTAAAACATGTATATAAAATAACATACATGTACATATATATCTATATACACACACTCATACATACATGCACACACGTCCACACACATATCCCTACACACACCAGATGTCCATTTTCACTGCCATTTCAGTTCTAATTTAGAAAATTGTTAACACAGCTGTGTGTCATCTGTCACATCTGGACTGTCTCTCTCTCCACCCCCTATCTCTCTCTTCTTAGCTCTCTACTTCATCTCTCCCCATCTCTATTGCCCTCCGTCTCTCTCTTTGTCTCTACATCTCTAGCTCTCTATGTATACATCACTCCTTGTTTACCTGCTCAATATATATATATATATATATATCTCTTTTACTTGTTTCAGTCTTTTGACTGTGGCCATGCCGGAGCACCGCCTTTAGTTGAGCAAATCAACCCCAGGACTTATTCTTTGGAAGCCTAGTACTTATTCTGTAGGTCTCTTTTGCCAAACTGCTAAGTTATGGAGGCGTAAACACACCAGCATCGATTGTCAAACGATGTTGGAGGAGACAAACACAGACACACAAACATATACACACACATACATATATATATATATATACATACGATGGGCTTCTTTCAGTTTCTGTCTACCAAATTCACTCACAAAGATTTGGTCGGCCCGAGGCTATAGTAGAAGACACTTGCCCAAGGTGCCACACAGTGGGACTGAACCCAGAACCATGTGGTTGGTAAACAAGCTTCTTATTTATTTATTGCCTACAAGGGGTTAAACATAGAGGGGACAAACAAGGAGAGACAAAGGGATTAAGTTGATTACATCGACCCCAGTGAACAACTGGTACTTAATTTATCGACCCCCGAAAGAATGAAAAGCAAAGTTGACCTCGGCGGAATTTGAACTCAGAACGTAACGGCAGACGAAATACCACTAAACATTTCGCCCGGCATGCTAATGTTTCTGACAGCTCAGCACCTTAAGCAAGATTCTTACCACACAGCCATGCTTGCACCTTTATGTGTAAAATGATATCATCAAAAAAATAAATCAGGAAAACCAACGAAAGTCAAGAGGATTTACACAGTGACTGTATTAGATCGACACTCAGGGAAAGCTTAAAGATGGAAAAAGAATAAAAAAAATGGGGGTGTAATGCTCTGAGCATGGCCCTTCATCAGAAACAGGAAATGTCCAAAGAGAAGGGAAAGAATAATGTGAGAAAAGCCGTGTGTGTCATTACATGGCTGAAAAATGACTGACCAGAAGTGGAAAGAGATAGGAAACTGCTTGTTGGTATTTATATATATATAAAATATATATATATATATATATATATATATACACATACAGCAGGAGTGGCTGTGTGGTAAGTAGCTTGCTAACCAACCACATGGTTCCGGGTTCAGTCCCACTGCATGGCAAGTGTCTTCTGCTATAGCCTCGGGCCGACCAAAGCCTTGTGAGTGGATTTGGTAGACGGAAACTGAAAGAAGCCCGTTGTATATATGTATATATATATTATGTGTGTGTATATGTTTGTGTGTCTGTGTTTGTCCCTCTAGCATTGCTTGACAACCGATGCTGGTGTGTTTACATCCCCGTCACTTAGCAGTTCGGCAAAAGAGACCGATAGAATAAGTACTGGGCTTACAAAGAATAAGTCCCGGGGTCGATTTGCTTGACTAAAGGCGGTGCTCCAGCATGGCCGCAGTCAAATGACTGAAACAAGTAAAAGAGTAAAAGAGTAAAAGATATATGATGAGCTTCATATATACATATAGGAACAGGTGTGGCTTTGTGATAAGAAGTTTGCTTCCCAACTATATGGTTCCAGGTTCAATCCCACTGTGTGGCACCTCTGGCAAGTGTCTTCTCCTATAGCCTCGAGCTGACCAAAGCTTAGAGGCCAACCAAAGGGGTTGACCAAAGCCTTGTGAGTGCATTTGGTAAATGGAAACCGAAAGAAGTCCATCGTATGTATATATGTATATATCTATGTGTGTGTGTGTGTCTTTATTTGTCCACACCCACCATCAATGCTTGACAACCAGTGTTGGTGTGTTTACATCCTCGTAAATTAGCAGTTCAGCAAAAGAGACTGACAGAATAAGTACTAGGCTTGCAAAATAAGCTTTGAGGTCGATTTCTTTGACTAAAACCCCTCAAGGCAGTGCTCCAGCATGGCTGCAACCAAACAAGTAATATGTGTAAAAGATTAAAAGAATATGTGCATGTATGTATGTATGTATGTATGTGTATATGTATGTATGTACCTACTTGAACTATTATCTCCCCCCCCCCACACACACACATATAGAATGCAATCAATCTTATAGGAGGTATAATTAACTATCAATGCAACCCTAATGAATATAAATTCATTAGTGTTAATGAAAGTGTATTTCCAGAATGGACACGGGATTTTTTCAACCGGAAAGTAATTTTTTTAGGAGATATTATGTCGGGAAAGAAGAATAAAGCTGATCTCATATGTGTGTATATATGTGTGTATATATGTACATAGCTCTCTCTCTATATATATTATATATATATATTGATATATACACACATACATATATGTGTATAGAGGCTGTTAGGACTAAGTCTGGCCATTTGCATGAAAGGAGAAGAAAACATAATATCTCTTCCAAAAATAATAGTATTTTGAAAAAAATCAAAAAAATTTCAACCATGGGTATATGGTGTAGTGGTTAAAAGCACGGGCTACTAACTCCAAGACTATGAGTTCGATTCCAGGCAGTGACCTGAATAAAAATAATAATAATGATAATTTCTT
>NC_043023.1:1287923-1310423 GCF_006345805.1 Octopus sinensis
TGTCAATGGTTCCAGATGAGCCTACCCCACAGCAGGAAGCACAGATGAGAGCAGTGGCTTCAAACTCCCTCACTGACCAAATGCCACATAACAGAGGATGTCTCAAATAATGGTGTAGCCCAGTGAACAGTGGTGCCCCAGCATGACCGCAGTTTTGAAGGAAGCTAAAACCTTTAAACAATTAAACCTCATATTTTATTGAACATGAAAAGATGTAAGTCAATGGTGACCTTGACAGAACTTGAACTCACAACGTGAAGATGAACAAAATGTTGCTAAGCATTTTGCTATTGATTCTGCCATCTCGCCAACTTAAAAAATAATGATAATAATAATAATATTAATACTCCTTTCTACTAAAGGCACAAGGCCTGAAATTTTTGGGGAGGGGACTAGTTGATTACATCGATCCTAGTGTTTCAGTGGTACTTAATTTATAACCCTGAAAGGATGACAGGAAAAGTTGACCTCAGTGGAATTTGAACTCAGAACAAAGCAATGGGTGAAATATTACTCTTTTACTTTTTTCAGTCATTTGACTGTGACCATGCTGGAGCACCACCTTTAGTCAAGCAAATCGACCCCAGGACTTATTCTTTGTAAGCCTAGTACTTACTTATTCTATCGGTCTCTTTTGCTGAACTGCTAAGTTACAGGGACATGTCAAGCGATGTTGGGGGGATAAACACATATACACAAACATACATATATATATACAACTATACAACGGGCTTCTTTCAGTTTCCGTCTACCAAATCCACTCACAAGGCTTTGGTTGGCCCGAGGCTATAGTAGAAGACACTTGCCCAAGTTGCCATGCAGTGGGAATGAACCCGGAACCAAGTGACTGGTAAGCAAGCTACTTACCACATAGCCACTCCTGCACCAACACACACACACACACACACACACACACACACACACACACACACACACACATATATATATATATATATATATATATATAAACACACATTTTAGATACTCATACAATAGCATAGGCATAAACAGATACATAAGTTTATGCCTACATACACCTGTCCCTCTCAAACACACAAGAATCCAAACCTTCTTCCTCTCTGCATCTCTCTCTCTACCTACCTATCCATCCATCTAACTATATAAAACCATCTACCTATGTATATATATATATATATATATATATAGTCTTTTCTAATGTCCCCTACCAACCCCTGATCTTGTCAATTGCCCCCAGAGTAAAACCGCAGCGTGTACTTAAACAACTCCCTCATACCCCCCTAATACTCCCCGATGCAGTTAGATCCCATTTCATAAAATCCCTCTTCCGTAGGAAATAATTGAAGGGTGCACGCACAATCCCCTTGCATACACATACACCAGAATACATACACAAACACACACAGAGACACACACAAATTATATACGTATATATACACACACACATATATATATATATATATACAAACACACACAAACATACATGAACATACATATATATATATACACACACACACATATGTATCAAGTATATATGCACACAAAATACATACATATATATACACACACACACACACACATTTATATATATACAAACATACATACATGTAAATATATATATAATATATATATATATATATATATGCATATATACACAGATGCACATATATATATATGCACACACACAAACATACATACATGCATGTATATACACACGTGTTCTTGTGTGTATATTTACATGTGTGTATATATATAATACACACACATTATTGCGTGTATGTGTGTGTATACACACACACACACACATATATATATATATATGCATGTATATATATATATATATATACCCGCATATATACGCACCAAAACACTAACATACACCCACACACCCATCCACACAGCTATACACCCCTCCACACACACACACACACAGACACAATGGTATATCATATATAGGGGAACTATCTGCAGTAAGTGGACCCTAAATTGTAGGGTTATGGCAGAGGGAGAAGGAGCACATTCTGAAAAATCCCTAAAAAAATTAGGGGACAAGAAAATAACAGGTTAGAGACCCAGGAACGATGTTAGCCTAACCAGTGATTTGTGTCTTAAGTAGGTAATACCTTTTTGTAGTAGGGGTGGTAGTTGTGGTGCTGGTGGTGGTGGTAGTGGTTGTCGTTGTGGTGGTTGTTATTATAGTTGTCGCAGCAGTGGTGGCAGCCATAGTGGCTGTGGTGGTGATAGATGTAGCTGTGGTAGTTGTGGTGGTAGTGGGTGGTGGTACAGTGGTGATGGTGGTGGTTGTGTGTGTTGGTGGCAGTAATAGTTGTCGTGGTGGTATTTATGGTGGTGATAGTAATGGTTGTGGTGGTGGTGGTAGTTATGGTGGCAGTGATCATGATTGTGATGGTGGTGGTGACATAGATTGTATTGGTTGTAGTAGTGGCCATGTTGATATCTGTACTGGCATTGGTGTTTGTCGTGGTAGTAGTGGAACAGAAGGTCAGTGGTGGGGATGGTGGAGGTTGTCTTAGTAATGGTTGTGGTGGTGTTATTAGTAACAGTAGTATTTGTGGTTGCAGTATTGGTGATAGTGACAGTGGTGATGATAATTCTGCTTGTAGGATAGTATCGGTGATAGTGGAAAGGTGTTGTGATAGTATCAAGGTGGTGCTATCATTGTTAGTAGTGGTGGTCAGTATAGTAGTAGTAGCAGTGATAGTGGAGGTGGTATTGGTGATAGTAGGAGTAGCATTATTGTTAGAGGAGTTGTGATGGTTCTGGTGATAGTGCTTGTAGTAGAGTTGGTAGTAGTGGTGGCCATGTGGATTGTACTAGTTGTAATGGTATTGGTGGTGGTGATGACAGTGGTTAAGATGGTGGCAGTGTTGCAGCTAAAAAAATGGTGTTCATGATGATGATGCTAGCAGTTTTGATTGTGGTGTTGGTGGTAGTATCAGTGGTGTTAATACTGTTGTGATTTTTGTTGCCTTGTGTATAGGTGCAAGCGAGGCCATGTGGTAAAAAACTTGCTTTCCAACCACATGGTTCTGGGTTCAGTCCCTCTGTGTTGATACCTTAGGCAAGTGAGTCCTTGTTACAGTCTTGGGCTGACAAAAGCCTTCTCAGCGGATTTGCGTAGACAGAAACGGAAAGAAGCCCATCAATATATATATATATATATAATATATATGAGAGTGCGTGGGTGTGTGTCACCAACCACTGCTTCTCATTTTATTATTTTTACTCATGTCCATTGTCCGGAAATCTTTTGTCACACATCTGTGACCTCTTCAGTAACACTTTTCGTTTTCATCTGTGTTCTTGCTCCACTTACTACATTCTGTTCTTATTTGGCAAAAAATAAAAATGACTACCCCGAAATACAATATCTGTCTCAACACATGATTTCACATCAAGAACTTTGCTAAATCTTTATATATAAAAGAGAGGTTGTGTGTCTGTCTGTCTCCTACGATTTAGATTCCTAACTACTCCCACATTTTGCGGTGCAGTTTAACCAAAACCGGGTATCTTATAGTCGTGATTCATATCAAGCCCTTCTGGGTATTAGCACGCGTCTACGATGAGTCTATGATTTAAAAAAAAATTTACTATCATTTTTTTCCATTTTAATGCATTTTTTCGCTATTATATAAGGGAAGTAACTCTCTAAAAATGTCTACAATGAGTCAACGATTTAAAAAAAAATTTACCATAATTTTTTTTCCATTTTTAATGCAGTTTTTTGCTATTTTTTGGCTATAACTCTCTAAAAATGCTTATATAGTTATTTCCCTTACAAACCCGAGCAACGCTGGGCGATATTGCTAGTATATTATACATCTCTAGCCACCACTAGTGGTTGAGTGTCTATCACTGACAAGGCCAAGGAAGGTCGAAACCATGTTATCTGGTGATCTTGGTGCTGGAGATGGTAAGATTTATGTCCCCACTAGTGATATAAACAAGAGTAGATTTTGCACCAAAAAGCCCATATGAGAGCTTCTCTCAGAGTATCTACCACAGTATAGTTTGTTCCCACAGAACATCATGGTATTAATACTGCCTCTGTCACAAATATGTATTTCTTAACAAGCTCACTGGCTAATCCTGAGACTGGCATCTGTTCTGGCACTGTTTCTCTGTATGTCACTGGTAGGGAAGTGAATCACTGCTACTTTTAGTAGTTGAGCATCCATCATTGATGAGATCAAGGGAGGTTGAAATCATGGGATCAGGTGGTCTCAGTGCTAGTGATATAAACAAGAGTGCATTTTGTACCACAAAGCAATGAGAGTTTCTCTCAGGGTATCTACCACAGTATAATTTGTTCTATCCATGTTTAAGTGGGAATTGATATTACATTAATATAGTTCTAAATATACTATGTCTAAATAGAAGATGGGATGATCACAGCAGGGACATCTTTGATCATAGGTCTGCCACATCAGGACAGAACAACAAATATAGACATTAATACCAACTATTGTGATAAGATAATGTAATCCTAGATACGTGGAGGCGCAATGGCCCAGTGGTTAGGGCAGCGGATTTGCGGTCGGAGGATCGCGGTTTCGATTCCAAGACTGGGCATTGTGTGTGTTTATTGAGCGAAAACACCTAAAGCTCCATGAGGCTCTGGCAGGGGGTGGTGGCGACCCCTGTTGTACTCTTTTGCCCCAACTTTCTCTCACTTTCTTCCTGTTTCTTGAGTAACGCTGCGATGGACTGGTGTCCCGTCCAGCTGGGGAGAACACATACGCCATAGAAACCGGGAAACCGGGCCCATGAGCCTGGCTAGGTTTTAAAAGGGTGCAGTGGAGGCGCAATGGCTCAATGGTTAGGGCAGCGGACTCGTGGTCGGAGGATCGCGGTTTCAATTCCCAGACCGGGGGTTGTGTGTGTTTATTGAGCAAAAACACCTAAAAGCCCCATGAGGCTCTGGCAGGGGATGGTGGCGACCCCTGTTGTACTCTTTTGCCCCAACTTTCTCTCACTCTTTCTTCCTGTTTCTTGAGTAATGCTGCGATGGACTGGTGTCCCGTCCAGCTGGGGGGAACACATACGCCACAGAAACCGGGAAACCGGGCCCATGAGCCTGGCTAGGCTTGAAAAGAGCGCATAAATAAATAGAAATAATCCTAGATACAATATGAATAAATAAAATGTGGGATGGTCATGTGTGGAAAGCCCATATAAGTCCTGATCCAACAGACCAATAATTGGAGATGTTCCTGCTGTAACCATCCCAGCTTTAATTCAGGCATAGTGTATCTGGGATTACATTATCCAGTGTACAGTATAGTAGTTAGTATCATTGGCTATAGTTGTCATTTAGCTCCAGGCCAGATATCAACCTGCAGGCCTATGGTCAAAGAAGTTTAAGCTGTGACCATCCCATCTTTTATTCAGAGATTGTGTATCTAGGACTACATGATCAAATGTATAGAATACTATTAGAGGTTATAGTTGCTGTTTCGTCCCAGAACAGTGAAACCCTCTACAAACCATACTTTGCTGAAGAGATAGTAAAATAAATATGGAATAGGTAGAGAGTAGTCTCCCTTGTTTAAGAAAATGCTTAAAATAATATTTGTAATTCATTTGACTCTGCAGCCATGCAGTTGAACAAATCGACCACAGGACTTAATTTCTTAAAGCCTAGTACTTATCTTATAGGTCCCATTTGCTGAACCACTAAGTTATGGGGACATAAACACACTAACAATACTTGTCAAGTGGTGCTGGGGGGACAAACAGGCACAATGATACACACACATATATATATACACACACACACACACACATATATATATATATATATATATATATATATATATACTCTTTTTTTACTCTTTACTCTTTTACTTGCTTCAGTCATTTGACTGTGGCCATGCTGGAGCACCACCGTTAGTCGAACAAATCGACCCTGGGACTTATTCTTTTGTAAGCCCAGTACTTCTTCTATCGGTCTCTTTTGCCGAGCCGCTAAGTGACGGGGACAAGACAGAAAGATATTTACAGCACCTAGGTTTCCCAAGCGGTCACCCATCTAAGTACTAACTAGGCACGATTTTGCTTAACTTCAGTGATCGGACGAGAACCGGTGTTTTGAATGTGATATGGCCGTAAATATATATTTGTTTTTATTAATTTTTATTTTTAAAAAATTTTAATTATTTTTGTTTAATATCAATTTAATCATAAACACGTTTATACACACACACACCAACACACAGACACACACACACACACATATACTCAATGGGCTTCTTTCAGTTTCCTTCTACCAGATCCATTCACAAGGCTTTGGTCGGCCAGGGGCTATAGTAGAAGACACTTGCCCAAGGTGCTTCGCAGTGGGACTGAACCCGGAACCATGTGGTTGGTAAGCAAGCTTCTTACCATACAACCATGCTTATATCAGTCATCAGAATGTGGCCATGCTGGGGCACTACCTTGAAGAATTTTAGACACATATGCATACATACACACACACATATATATATACATATATACAAACATATATAAATATATATATATATATATTCTTCATGGTTTCCTCACAACCATTCCCCTTTCTTCTCTCCCTTTCTCTTGCTCCTCCTCCTCCCTCCCGTCATTGACCCGTGATGAGAGCTCCGCTACTGTCTTTTCTAGCCTGACCTTCTTGAGGTGTGGACGGCATTCTCTCTGCTTCACTTGCCGTTCACAGAAATTAGCGTTCGTAATACTTTTTTTCATTCGGTGTTAACAGCCCTTCTTGTCTTGTTATTTTCCTTGTCCTGTCTTTTACTGCTTATATCTTGTACTGTCCTGTTTTTGTCACCATTTTTACCCCTCTGCAAAAAGATCTCAAATTTTATTTTGATTTGCTTTTCGCAGGAAGGAAAGTTTCTTATAGAAGATACGTCTCGCCTTCACCTTCGAAACGTAGAGTAGATGAAACCATGGCGACTGAAGAAGGGGATTTTCCTTGTGTTATTTGTCCTGTACTCTATTTTTTTGTTGTTTAAAAGAAATGTCCAGTTCCTTGGTTTTGTATCTATGTTTTCGTTTCTCATTGTGTTCGAAGTTTTTTTGGTATCCTGTACTCATATATGCGTGTATATATACATGTAGAGGTAGGTACGTACATATATGTTTTTATAGATGCATATGTTTTATTTATTAATATATTATATATATATGCATACATACATCCATTCATACGTACATACATACATACACACCTACACACAGAGAGACAGAGAGATAGACATACATGTATATAAACACATACATATATATATATATATATATATATATATATATACAGACAGACAGTCATACAGGCATACATACATAAAGACAGACAGACAGACAGAAACAATTATATGACACAGCCAAGCAAAAGCGACGAAATCAATTTACTTGAGAGAATTAGTCACAATGTATAATTAATTGATGTAGCCTCGAGTGATGGTCATGGTGGGGTTGGGACGACGCTGCTGGCAGTGGTTATGGTTGTAGTGTTAGTGGTAGTGATTTGTTGGGGTGGTAGTGTATATGGTGGTAATGGTTGTCTTGGTGGTAGTGGTAGGAGATGTGGTTGCTGTAAAGATGATAGTTGTGCTGGTTGTGATGGTATTGGTGGTAATGGTACCAGCGGTGGTAGTTATAATGATGGTGGTAATAGTGGTAGTAGAGATGGTAGTAATGGTGGTAGTTGTAGTGGTGGTGGTAGTTGTAGTGGTGGTGGTAGTTGTAGTAGTGGTTACAGTTGTAGTGTTGGTGGTAGTGATTTGTTGGGGTGGTAGTGTATATGGTGGTAATGGTTGTCTTGGTGGTAGTAGTAGATGTGGTTGCTGTAAAGATGATAGTTGTGCTGGTTGTGATGGTATTGGTGGTAATGGTACCAGCGGTGGTAGTTATAATGATGGTGGTAATAGTGGTAGTAGAGATGGTAGTAATGGTGGTAGTTGTAGTGGTGGTGGTAGTTGTAGTGGTGGTGGTAGTTGTAGTAGTGGTTACAGTTGTAGTGTTGGTGGTAGTGTATATGGTGGTAATGGTTGTCTTGGTGGTAGTAGTAGATGTGGTTGCTGTAAAGATGATAGTTGTGCTGGTTGTGATGGTATTGGTGGTAATGGTACCAGCGGTGGTAGTTATAATGATGGTGGTAATAGTGGTAGTAGAGATGGTAGTACTGGTGGTAGTTGTAGTGGTGGTGGTAGTTGTAGTAATGGTGGTAGTTGTAGTAATGGTGGTAGTTGTAGTAGTGGTGACAGTTGTAGTGGTGGTGGTAGTTGTACTGGTGTTGGTAGTAGTGGCTGCACTGGAAGTGGTAGTAATTGTAGTGGTGGTAGTGGTAGTAGTGGTGGTGGTAGTGGTACTGACAGTGGTAGAGGATGTATTGTTGTTGACAGTGGTAGTGGTGGAATTGGTGGTGGTGGTGATGCTGACGAAGGTGGTAGCAATAATGATGATGATGATGATGATGTTGACAGTGGTGATGGTGGTAAGAATGATGGCAGTGATGATAATGATGATGATGGTGAAGATGATTTTGGTGATGATAGTAGTGGTGATGATGATGATGATGATGATGATGATGATGGTGGCGGTAGTGGTGGCAGCAACTGTAGCTATAGTGATTGTATTTATACTGATGGTGATGATGGGGTCACTAATAGCAACAACAACAATGGCAGTGATGACAGTTGACCAGACAATGGTCAGTCACAGTGGTAATGGTGGTGGTATTATTGATGGTATTGATAGTGGTCAGTCTGATATGAACTGGTAGCACTAATGGTTAGTTGGACCACCTACACAAAATATGATGTAAAAGCTGACCACGAACACCATGGATGAGGCCGAACTGACCACTAACATCACAGAGAGTATTATAACCATTACCGAATTATTGGTGACTTCTCTATGGCCAGAGTAACCAGCAACACTACCAATTGAAAATAGTGCCATTACCAAATAAATGGTTGCTTCTCAGTGGTCAAACTAACCAACACCACTAGGATCAACATATTCCTCATTATCAATATATTGGTTAGTTTTATGTGTCCAAGATGACCATCAGTACAACCATAAAATTATTGGTTTCTACTCTGTGGTCAAACCGACCAATAACAATTTTATCACCACCATCCCTACCATCAATATATTGGTCAATTTTACATGTCCAAAATGCCCGTCAGTAGTACCAATATCATCTAATTACTGGTCACTTCTATTTGGTCAACAACACCGTGATTCAACTTATTGGTCACTTCCCTCAGGTCAAACTGATGCCAATACTAACATCTACACTATCTCCATGCTTGGGAGATAGAAACTGGCTACTAAGAGTAATGTCTCTCATGTGGTCAAACTGACCATCAATATAAAACCACACTACTCTCTGCTCAAACTGACCACTGACAATATAAGAATTACCACACACCACCACCACCACCACCACCAGACAGAAGAGGAGTGGATGTCTGATGCGAGAGCAGCAAAACAGAGACAATGACTTAGCAGGTACATTGTTTTGTCTTTGGTATAAAAGATGGGCTACAGCAAATATTCTGCTCAATACCACAGATTTGCTTGTCAGTTGTTTGACCTTAACCAGTTGAGCATGTCCCTTAGTGGCTGACGATATGTGCATCTCTGATCACGAGCAGAAATAGTGGGGGAGCATCATAGCCATGTGTTGAGAGGGATTCTTTGGGGTTTGGAATAATTCACCTCTAAAAACATGGGTGTTTCGTTCAACATCCTTAAACAACTCATATTCAGGGACCTTTTGAACGGGATGGGTTACTTGACCAGAAGAAAATTCTAACTGGGCCCCACCTGCAAGGTCATTTGCTGTTTATCTAGATATGAGATCACCATATCGCGCACATATGGTTGTGATGCATGTGCCTAGTGTACCCTTATCAGATGGGTAGTCATGATGGGTATACTGGGCTTCATGTATTTTACCCCAGTTTCACTTTGATGGCATGCATTGCTCTCTCACCCAATAATAATAATAATAATAATAATAATATAATAATAATAATAATAATAATCCTTTCTACCATAGGTACAAGGCCTGGATTTTGTGGAGAGGGGGACAGTCGATAACATCGACCCCCAGTAATCAACTGGTACTTGATTTATCGACCCCAAAAAGATGAAAGGCAAAGCTGACCTCGGTGGAATTTGAGCTCAGAATGTAAAGACGGATAAAATATTGATAAGCATTTTGCCTGGCACATTAATGATTCTAACATTTCACCACCTCAGACAATGTCTTTAATATTAGCAACAACAACATTAACTTTAACACTACTGTCACCACAACACCAATATAACCACCACCACCACCACCACCACCATCACCAAAGTCACTGTGGTCAAACTGACCAACAGCAATATCAATTCTATTACCATTAACAGCCACACCACCAGCAGTACCAACGCTAACACCATAATCGTCATCCCCACCACCACTAATACCATCGCCATTGCAGTCAGTTTCGTCTGGTCAAACTGACCGACACATGGAGATAAAAGATAAAAAGAAAAAGGAGCTGCAAAGAGAGAGAAAAAATCCCCTAATTAAATCTTGATTGATTTTTAAGTCCAGCAAATCCATGGACACTAATGCTCAAGCAAACTGACCGCTACAAAATAAAGAACACACACTCACATACACATGCAGAAAGGCAAATATGTGGACAAACTAATGAGCAATACTGCCACCACATATCTATCGGTCACTTCTAAGTGGCCAAAATGACCATCAACACTGCCACCTCACGCCCACAATCAAGAAACATATGGGGTTGTAAACAAACCAATACTGGTCATCAAGCATTGGGCGCCTGAACACAAACACAATCACAAATACACACATATATGTGTGTGTGTATGCATGTCTGTGTGTATATATATATATATATTATATATATATATATATATACACATAACACAGATTCATAAACACACATATATATGTAAATCTCTCTATATATATATACACATACACACATGTATATATACACATACACACACACATCTATATATATATATATATATACACATATACACACATATATATGTGTGTGTATATATATATATATTATATATATATATACAGATATTTGTATACAGACACACACACACACACATATATTCAATAATCTATACATACACATACACAAATACACACAAACATAAACACACACACAGATACAAATGTACCATTAAGACTAATTGTCATTTTATTGGTAGCCTGTTATGTAATCAGAAAGCATCGGTCACTTTTGGTCAAGCTAATGACCATTAGTATATAAAGAACACACACGCATGCACATACACATGGAGAAAAGCAGATACGCATACAAATGCTTAAGTGATATTACCACCACTGCCACCACCACCACCACCACCACTGCCACCACCACCACCACCACCACCACCACCACACCAAATTCTCATTCACTTCTTTCAACAAACATGGTCACTTCTTTCTGGTCAAACTGACCATCAGCATTACTATTTGTAGTTTTCCTGGTGGCCTGATATCATCAGAAGAGATGGTCACTTTTGGTCAAGCTCACTGATCGATAATCATCATTGCTGTCATTCAACATCTGTTTTCTATGCTGGTATGGGTTGGACAGTTTGACAGGAGCTGGTGAGCCAGAAAGCTGCACCAGGCACCTGTTCTACTATGTTTAAGCATGGTTTCTACAGCTGGATGACCTTCCTAATGCCAACCAGTTTACAGAAAGGACCGGATGCTTTTCACCCAGCACCAGCGGTGTCTGCTTTGCAATGGTTTCTACAGATGGATGCCCTTCCTAATGCCAACCACTTTACAGAATGGACCAAGTGCTTTTCACCCAGCACCAGTGAGGTCTGCTTTGCAATGGTTTCTACAGCTGGATGCCCTTCCTAAATGCCAACCTCTTTACAGAAAGGACCGGGTGCTTTTCACCCGGCACCAGTCTGCTTTGGAATGATTTCTACAGCTGGATGCCCTTCCTAATGCCAACCACTTTACAGAAAGGACCGGGTGATTTTCACTCGGCATCAGCACCAGTGAGGTTTGCTTTGGAATGATTTCTACAGCTGGATACCCTTCCTAATGCCAACCACTTTACAGAAAGGACCGGGTGCTTTTCACTCGGCATCAGCACCAGTGAGGTTTGCTTTGGAATGGTTTCTACAGCTGGATGCCCTTCCTAAATGCCAACCACTTTACAGAATGGACAAGGTGCATTTGACCTGGCACCAACATGGGTGTTTTTAATATATAAGGAAAATCCACACACACACACACACACACATGTTCATACTTGCATACAGAAGTGTACAAGTAAGGCTAAAGATTCCATCTTTTACCTGTTAGTCATTGAAGTCTGGCCATGCTGGGGCACCACCTTGAATTGCTCAGTCAAACAAATCGACACCAGAACTCATTTTAAAGTTTAGTATTTATTCTATGGTGTCTTCAGCTGAACTGCTATATTACAGGGATGTAAGCAAACCAACACAGGTTGTCAAATGGGGGGGGAACACAAACACAAAAGCATCCCCCCCACACACACAGATATACTCACTAATATACTCATTAGTATTAATAGCTACAGTTGTCATTGTTTAGTCCCAGGGCAGTTTTGGTCCCATAAATCTATGATGAAATACGTTCCAGTTGTGACCATCCCAACTTATATTCACACAGTGTATATAGAACTACATTACATAATGTGTAGTATAGTTGCTAGAATTAGTGGTTATAGCTGTTACAGGGGTAGTGGTGTGGTGGTTGTAGTGATGGTGGGGGACATGAAGTCATTGTTGATGCTGATGCTGGTAATGGTTTCTGAAGGTGGTGGTGGTGTTGGTGGTAGTGGTGGTGGTGGTGGTGGTAGTGGCAGTGGTGGTGGTGAGCCATGGTGTTGAAGTTGATGGAGGTGATAGTGAAAATGGTGGTGGTGATGACGATGATAGCGGTGGTGACAGTGGTTGTAGTACTGGTTGTGGTGGTGGTGGTGATGATGTTGCTGATGGTGAAGGTGTCTGGAGGTGGTGATGGGGATTGAGGTGAAGGTGTTGCTGGTGATGTTGCAGATGCCAGTGGTGGTAGTGGTGATGGTAATGATAGTTGTGGTGGTCATGGTAGTAATGGTGGATGCAGTGGTGATCGTGATGGTGACACGGTAATGGTAACAGAAATGGTAGTGATGGTATGATAGTGGTGGGGCTTGTGCTGATAATGGTGGTAGTGTTGGTGGTGGTGGCTGTGATGATGGTGGTGGAGATAATGGTGTTGGCAGTGATGGTGGTAGTAGTGGCAATGATGTTGGTGGTGGTGGTGATGGTGGTGGTAATGATGGCTGTAGTAATAGTGATAGTAGCAGTGGGGGAAGTGGTAGTAGTGATAAAGGTAGTAATGGTAGTGGTGGTGGTGGTGGTTGTAACATTGGCAGTGGTATAGGTGGTAGTGGTGTTGTTCGATGTGGTGCAGGTGGTAGTTGTAATGATGGTGACAGTAGCGGTGGTGGTCGTAGTAGTAGTACTAACATAGCAGAAATAGGTAAAGGGGTGGCGGGAGTGAGCATCAAGGGGGGTCGGGGAGACATTCTTGATCACACTGTGGAACCCAATACCATCCAACGCAAAAAAAAACACAAAAAAATAGAACAAAAAATGCCAGTCTGGCCCACCTCCACTTCATACCTACAGCCCCACCTGCGCACTACCACCCCACCCTGCCCATCCGCAGACACCGGCACTCCACCCCACCCCACCATCAACCCACACCCCATCGCCAGACATCTTCCAGACCACTTAACTTACCTCCCCCCTTCGTAATATAGTGCCCACCACCACTGCTATCATTTCCATCCACCCCACCACCCGACACTCCTCTCGCATCCCAGCATATGTTCATCCTCAACTCCTCCTCCTCCTCTTCCTCTTCCTTCTTCTAATCGTGCACTACCCTCCTCCACCCTCACCCCCCCGTTTCTCACTTCGTCCTCAAGCAAAATGACAATTAGTGAGAACCACCAAACCCCACCCCACCCCATCTCTGCTCCCTCCGTGTGCATACCACCGCCTCCCTTCATGCGCACACCATCAGAGTAACCATCGGTGGTGGCAGCGGCGCTTGTGCCGTTATCATCGTGGCATTCCAGCATCGACGTCACAACATCAACATCATCACAACAACTCTATGGTTACCATGACAACACGTTAGCATCACAATTACTACTCTGATTGTCCATTGTCAACATCGTCATCTTCATCATCATCATCATTGTCATCGTCATCATCGACATTGTCATCTTCATCATCATCATCGTCATCATCATCATCATCATCATTGTCATCTTCACCATCATCATTGTCATCATCATCATCGACATTGTCATCTTCATCATCATCATCGTCATCATCATCATCATCATCATTGTCATCGTCATCATCGACATTGTCATCTTCATCATCATCATCGTCATCATCATCATCATCATCATTGTCATCTTCACCATCATCATCATCATCATCATTGTCATCTTCACCATCATCATTGTCATCATCATCATCAACATTGTCATCGTCATCATCGACATTGTCATCTTCATCATCATCATCATCATCATCATCAACATTGTCATCTTCACCATCATCATCAACATTGCCATCATCATCGACATTGTCATCATCATCATCGACATTGTCATTTTCATTGTCATCATCATCAACACTGTCATCTTCACCATCATCATCAACATTGCCATCATCATCGTCGTCAACATTGTCATCTTTATTGCTGTCATTGTCTAAACCCTGATCATCATCATTGTTTACATTGTAATCACCATCCAACTATACCTCATCATCATCATCTTCATGATTGTCACTAGTGCCATCATCATTGCCCTCATCATCTTCATCGTTGTCCCCTTCAACATCATAATTGTCCTCCCCATTCACCGCCTCCTTATTGTTATTGGCCTTATCATGATTATCATCATCATTGTTGTTCTCATCAACATCATCGTCATCCTACTACTCCTTCCCTTCCTCTGCTTCCTCTTCTTCCTCCTCCTCTTCATCATCAATGGGCCACCTCTATACAGCATCTCATCATCGTCATCATCAGTGTGTTACTATCATCTTATTTCACACAGCTATCATCATCATCATCGTTGCCATCATGTTCATCGTAGTTGTCATTATCATCATCATTATCATCTTCATCATCGCCGTTATCGTCATTGTCATCATCATCACCATTATGCTTGTCATCATTATATTCATAGTTGTGGTCAGCATCATTGTTTTATTTCATGTAGTCATCGTCCTCATCATTGTCATCATTACTTTCTTCATTATCATCATCACCATCATCATCATCGTTGTCAATGTCAGCATCATCATCGCTATGGTTATGATCATCTTATTTCACATTATCATCATCCTCATCATCGTCACTATCATGTCTGTCATCTTATTTTCATATTTATAATCATCATCATCGTTGTCATCATCACCACCACTACCACCACCACCACCAACTTTTTTACATCCACATCTCCATGTCTGCACTGGTTAGGTGTGTCTTCACCAAACAGCATGTCGTCAACACCCATCATCATCCTGCGAACAACTTTCCCCGCATCTACCTGCAGCATCCTTGGTTTATCCCCTCTCACATTTCCTGGCATCTAAAACATCTTTAGGCATCTGTCCCCATCTCTACTCATTACATGTCTGTACCGACGCAGTTATCTCCCTTACACATGTCATCTGATTCCTCTTACACTTAGTTTGTCTCCCAACTCATCTGTATTACCATGGCATTCATTCACACCAGTGGTTTTCAACCAGGGTCTATATGGCCTCTGAGGCTATAGTAGAAGACACTTACCCAAGGTGCCATGCAGTGGGACTGAACCCAGAACCATGTGGTTGGTAAACAAGCTGCTTACCACACAACCACTCCTAATCCTACTTACCATACAGCCACTCCTACGCCGCCTCACGGCACTCCTACAATAATTCATCAGTATTTTAAAATAGAGAGTTACTTTTCAATCCCCCTCTAAATATGTAATGTGTGTGTGTGTGGCTGTGTGGTAAGTAGCTTGCTTCCCAACCACATGGTTCTGGGTTCCGATAGAATAAGTACCAGGCGGGAAAAATCTAAGTACTGAGATTAATCCATTTAACCAAATATTCTTCCACCATCACCCTCAATTTCAACACAACTATGACCACCACCACCAAAATCACAATCATCAACACCTCAACAATCACCGACACTACCACTCACACATTCACCTTCCAGCTACAACACACCATCACCACCACCACCACCACCGCCACCAACACAACACCTCCCTTCACCATCACCACCCACACACCTACAATTATAATCATCACAACACTTTACCACCACCACCACCACCACAACTATCATCACTACTACTACAAGTACAATTACTACTGCTAC
The DNA here is from genome assembly GCF_006345805.1 of Octopus sinensis. Lineage (NCBI taxonomy): Eukaryota > Metazoa > Mollusca > Cephalopoda > Octopoda > Octopodidae > Octopus > Octopus sinensis. The sequence continues at coordinate 1,304,410 of NC_043023.1, forward strand.
TACAACCACCACGACCGCAATACTACTACTACTACTACTACTACTACTACTACAAAAACTACCACCACCACAATTACAACTACTACTACCACCTCAACTAATATCGTCATCACTACTACTACTACTACAACTATCACTATTGCAACTACTACCCTCACTGCTACTACAACCATCATCCCCAACACTACTACTACAACTACCTTCAGTACCGCTACCATCACTACCACCACCACCACCACCACCACTACCATCAAGCACTAACATCACCACAACCACAACCTCTGCCACCATCATATCTCATGAAACAATCACTGCAATCATTACTAACGCCACCCTCACCACCCCACCAGCACCACCACTACTACTATTATCAATAGCACAACCCTTTCCCAAACACCCACCCCACCCAATATTTATTATGCCAAAAATAATGGAGGAAACATGTCACACTTGGCACAGTTCATTAATTTTCCACACCACACACAGCTGTCAATGTACACATACAGATATCATTATACATACATACAGATATATATATATATATACACATATACACACACATACACATACACGAGGTGGGGCTGAAAAGTTCCTGGCTTTGGGTAAAAGAAAATAGAGGAGGATCAGTTAATTATGATTTTATTCAACATATTCCCCTCTCAGATTCACACACTTATTGCAGGAGTCCTTCAGCCCTGTAAAAGACCTCAAAAGGTTGGTTGTCCAACCAGGACTTACACGATACTCTTAAAGCCAGGAACTTAAAGCTCCCACTTGTTTGGTTCCCAACCATGTGATTCTGGGTTCAGTTTCACTGCTTGGCAACTTAGGCAAGTGCCATCTACTATAGCCTAACATGAACCCAATTGAAAATCTTTGGAGCATACTAGATAGAGCTATACGAAAAACTTGACAGAAACCTAAATCTAAAGCTGAATTGTTTCGATTGTTGCATGAAAAGTGGGCAGAAATTCCACATGAGACAATCACAAAGCTCATTATAGTTCAATGCCAAACAGAGTTTCTGAATTAAAAACTGCAAAGGGAACGTCAACTAAATACTAAAGTATGTAGTGCTACCTATCGGTTACATTTCAATTGTTCACTTTGCATATCAAATAAAAGATTTGGAAAATTAAAGGTGTCTATTTACTTCCTGCATGTCTGTGTATATATTAGATATATATTAATTAAATATACAAGTAAAAGAAGAGGACAAAGAAAATTCTTTAACACACCTTTGACAGTAAATTACAAATGTTTCTGTACTATTTCCACTTGCAATGCCAGTTTATGCGAAAATTCTAAAAGAAAAAATCATCTAATATTTGTGGTTTTAGGCATTGGAGAGGCATTTCCTCAGACTTGCATCAAAGGTGTGCTATTACACTGTCTGTCTTTCAGACCCTGTTGTTAGGAAAACATAGGGAGGAAATAAAAAAGAAAGAGTTAAAAGTGTGTACGTAGGATGAGTCTGTGGAGAAGATATTATGTGGGGTGAAGGCGGCAAGCTGGCAGAAACGTTAGCACGCTGGGCGAAATGCGTAGCAGTATTTTGTCCGCCGTTGCGTTCTGAGTTCAAATTCCGCCGAAGTCGACTTTACCTTTCATCCTTTCGAGGTTGATAAATTAAGTACCAGTTACGCACTGAGGTCAATGTAATCGACTTAATCCATTTGTCTGTCCTTGTTTGTCCCCTCTATGTTTAGCCCCTTGTGGGTAATAAAGAAACAGATATTATGTGGGGTGGGGGTGGGAAGAATCAAGAGGGTGGATGTGTACAATGATAGGAGGGAGATATATATATATATAGAGAGAGAGAGAGGAGAGATACAGGTGTGTAAGAAGGTTGCTTTCGAACCAAATGGCTGTGGGTTTAGTTCCACAGCATGGCACCTTGGGCAAGTGTCTTCTACTACTATAACCTGGGGTTGACTAAAGCCTTGAGTGGATTTGATAAAGATAAACTTAAAAAACAGCCTGCCATATATATGTGTGTGTATGTGTGTGTGTGTGTGTGTGTGTGTGTGTGTGTGTGTGTTCGTGTGTGCATGTATGTGTTTGTCCACCACCACTGTTTTGTACTTTAATAAATTCCAATATTACCATAATCTACACACTCTCAAAGGTATTTGTTGAAATTTTCATTCAAAAAAACCTATTTCTCACAAAGTTATGAGAAACAAATTTGCATGTATTTTCTGAAACTGCTCTGGAAACATTTTTTTATTTTACAACAAATGCAGATATAATCAGAATTTATGTCATCTGAATCATATTTGTATAAAATTTCAGTAAAAAAAAAATGCATTTATCTGGAAGTTATGAAGAAACTAAATTGGTGATGCACAGTTGTGAATGTCAGCCCATTGCTTTAACCTAATACTAAAATTACATTGTTATTATATATCTAAATATCAGCTTGCTTTGCCACACTTTGTAAGTAGTAATATTCAATTACATAACTGCATGATATATATAAACAAATAATATACTTCTTTGCTTTGAATCAAAAGAGTGACAATACTGTGAATTTATCTCAAATGTAAATAGGATAACAGTATTTATGATGATAATGTATTTAGTAATGACTACCAACTGTATCAAAAATCCATTACAGTATGTGTATGCATTATATATATCACAAAGTTTATTGACACAAAATTACCATGTAATTTTTCAAATGCTTTACAAATGCATGTTCTCTTAACATAATTGTATTTCATCTTATTACTCTATTTTACAGTTTACATTATTCAGGCTTCATGCAGGTTGCACATCTTGCCAGCATTTTCCCCACATGCATGCCATATCTATACAGATGCATATTCACTACAGAATATACGATACAATGATAATACACCAATGTAAAACATGTTATCTTAAAGATAGCATGTTTGCACTATGTGTGTGCATATCATCATCCTCCTCCTTATCATCATCGTTTAATGTCCGTTTTCCATGCTAGCATGGGTTGGACGGTTCAACTGGGGTCTGGGAAGCCAGGAGGCTGCACCAGGCTCTGGTCTGATCAGGCAGTGTTTCTACAGCTGAATACCCTTCCTAACGCCCAGCACTCTGTGAATGTAGTGGGTGCTTTTTACATGCCACCGGCACAGGTGTCAAAGGAGGCTGGCAATGGCCACGATTGGTTGGTGCTTTTTACGTGCCACCGGCATGGAAGCCAGTCAAGGCAGCACTGGCATCAGCCACATACAGATGGTGCTTTTAACGTGCCACCGGCACAGGTATCACTACTACAATTTCCATTTGATTTTTTGATGTTGATGTTGATGTATTAGACTCAATAGGTCTCCTCGAGCAAAGCAGGTTGCCCAATGATCCAAGGTAAGCACAGCAGGCCATCCTGCGATCCAAGGCACTTTCGATGGGCTGGGGCTTCTATGTGAAGCTGTTGCAGGAAACAGCCATGAACTCACATTATTTGTCGGGTCTTCGCAGTCACAGCATATCTCCAGAGGTCTCGGTCTCTCGTCATTACACACACACACACAAATATATATATATATATATATATATATAGATAGATAGATATCAGGCATGTGCCATCAGTAATTACTGAAGGTAGGCAGTTCATGACCTTTATGTAATAAAACTCAAAGAACAAGTGAAACAGAGGCGCACAACTGAGTTGAATGCATATGCATATGCGTATAAACTATATTTTGTATAGCCACGTATGCATGTGTGTGTGCATGTAGAGATGCATATACGAGGGTAGAGATGCATGCATTAGTATATAAGTGTGTGTATGTGCGTGTTTGCGTAGACACATATATACGTATATGTGTGTTTGTATGTATATGTACATGCGTGTGTGAGTATGTATATAGATATATATACATACATGTGAGTGTGTACATGTACGTGTGTGTGTATATGTGGATCCTATGAAGGAAGTATCACCTTTACCACGCCTATTGGAGTAATTTCCCTTTATTCAACAGTGTTTTTCATAGTGTTTTGTCTTAATAACTGATGAGATGCTGGAGCAGACTTCAGCCCCGGTATCAGAAATTCTGAGTTTTATTATGACACCCAACTACTTGTCACATTATATTTATAGATAAATTCCTCTATTTTACATAATATCGACGTCTCATTCATTCTTTTGTTGTCATATCATTATTAATATATATATATATATGTACTACACTCCCCACAACCCATTGGGGCCCCTAGAAAGTCTGAGTTTCCTAGCAACAGAGTTTTGTTTTGAGGGTTTTTTTTTTTTCTTTTTCAGGTTATTTTGCATGCTTTCAACAAATGTGACATCGAAGTCATGGCTCCAGAAAACAGGTATTTAGGGTCCTTTATCACAAACAACTGTTACTTGGTAACAGGGCGTGCTAGAAATAGCAGCCAAATTTTTAGAGTTGAGATACATTGAATGCACTCCAAAAATGTTTTTTAAATGGTATTCCCTTGGGGCAAACTGTTGCTTTGAGTCTCAAAACTGTCATACGGATCTGCTGGTTTTGTTCACGAATTTCCGTAAAAAAATTTATTTATTTATTTTTGTTTTAAAGTGAAAAAGAGGAGAAAATGAAAGATGTATGAACGTGTATATGAAATGGATGTGTGAGAGAGAGAGAGAGTGCCACTTACACATACATGAGAACATACACATTCACTCAAGCACTCTCACAGTCACACATGCATACAAAAAAGATGTACACATATGTATTGATGTATGTACATATACATGACAACACACCCCTTCACTCTCTCTTTCTCTCTTTTTTGCCTCTCTCTCTCTCTCTCTTCCTGTCTCTCTTTCACACACACACACACAAACACACACACACAAACACACACACACAAACACACACACACACACTAACACACACACACAAACACACACACACACACACACACGCACACACATGCACAAACACACACACACAAACACACACACACACAAACACACACACACTAACACACACACACAAACACACACAAACACACTCACACACACTCACACACACAAACACACACACACACACAAACACACACAAACACACTCACACACACTCACACACACACACACAAACACACACACACGCACAAACACACACACAAACACACACACTAACACACACACACACATGTCCATTTCATATACATGTACATACATCTTTCACTTTCTCCTTTCTTTCACTATGAAACAAAAGTAAATAAATAAATAAATTTTTACGGAAACCAACAAAGTCCGGATGATAAGCGAAAGATCACCTTTAACTTGAAAATAACTAAGAAAAAAAACATTAAAATATTGTCTGTTTAAAGACAGCAAAAATATAAATACTTTCTGTACAAACAACTTACATTGAAATCACATTCAGTTAAAAATATTTCTAAATGATTAAAATATTGTGAACGTCAAAAAGTCAAAGATTTCTTTTTTCTTAGAGAGCATGAAACCTCCCATAGATAGTGGGCATGTATTTCTGTTGACTGACATGCCAAGAAATTTATTATATGTGTGTGTATTCTGTATGTGTGTATGCGTGCTAATGTCACAGAAGCTGTGCATTTTTTTTGTCAAGAAATACCAAATAAAAATTGTGTTTAATCGTTTTCCTTAACAATTAGAGTCCAAATATCACAAAAAATTCTAGTGCTGCTGAAGGTAAGTATGAAAATATAGAAAAAAGATTAAGATAAAATATACTATTTCTGCAATATTTCAGGTGTTGTGTTTTTCCTTCTCAAGCCATGCCTGGCTCATAAGGGCCAGTTTTCCTAGTTTCAATGGCGTATAGGTTCCCCACCTGGACGGGACGCCAGTCCGTTTCAGGTGAGCTGCTCGATGCAGGAGGAAAGGGTCAGAGAAAGTTGTGGCGAAAGAGTCAGCAGAAGTTCGCTATTACCTTCTGCCAGAACCACGTGGAGCTTAGGTGTTTCACTCAGAAACACACACAGCCCAGTCTGAAATTTGAACCAGCAATCCCTTGAACACCTGACTGCTGCTCTAACCACTTGGCCATGTG
>NC_043023.1:1312923-1325423 GCF_006345805.1 Octopus sinensis
GCAAATCGGCCCCAGGACTTATTCTTTGTAAGTCTAGTACTTACTCTATCAGTCTCTTTTGCTCAACCGCTAAGTTACAGGGATGTAAACACACCAGCATCGGTTGTCAAGCGATGTTGTGGGGACAAACACAGACACACAAACATATATACATACACAGATATATATACATATATAAATATACGATGGGCTTCTTTTCAGTTTCCATCTACCAAATGCACTCACAAGGTTTTGGTCGGCCTGAGGCTGTAGTAGGAGACACTTGCCTAAGGCACCATGCAGTGGGACTGAACCCAGAACCGTGTGGTTGGGAAGCAAGCTTCTTACCACTGTATTGGCATTTGCCTTCCCCCTGGATAATATCAGTGGCATGGAGAAGGGAGGCTGGTATGCATGGGTGACTGCTGGTCTTCAGTAAATAACCATGGCCAGACTTGTACCTCAGAGAGTAACTTTCTAGGTGCAAGCCCATGTTCATTCGGCACCAAAGGGATTCATAAATGAAGGTTATGATGTTGATGGTAGTGATGAGAAAAGCGATGACAAAAGTGATAAAGCCGTTATACAATGATTTCATGCTCTCTTCTTTAAAATGCTGTCCCAGCAGGGGTCCCTACTAATTAGTAATTATTACTAATTATTTCACTCCTGCTGCATGTCTATTGTCTATGGACAATACGAGACTTCGTTGAAACAGTTCTTCCCTCCAAAAAAATCCCAAATTTTATTTAATTTGCTTTGCAGGAAGGACTGTTTCAATGAAGTTGCATATTGCCTGTGCCTTCGAAACGTGGAATAGTTGAAACAGGGACAACTGAAGAAGGGGAACATTCTTTATGTTGTATGTCTCGTTTCTCTGTTTGTTTGTTTTTCGTTGTTCGAAAACAGTTCATTTCTATGTTTTTGTTTCTCATTGTGTTCAACATTTTTTTTTATGTCCATATGTGCATGTATATATATACATATATAAATATATATATATATTAATATACATAAATATATATATATATATAAATATATAGACATATATATTTAAATATATATATGTATATCATCATCATCACTGTTTAACGTCCACTTTCCATGCTAGCATGGGTTGGACGATTTTGACCGAGGGCTGGCGAACCAGATGGCTGCACCAGGCTCCAATCTTGATTTGGCATAGTTTCTACAGCTGGATGCCCTTCCTAATGCCAACCACTCCGAGAGTGTAGTGGGTGCTTTTTACGTGCCACCGGCCAGTCAGACGGTACTGGCAACAACCTTGCTCGAATCTTTTTACACGTGCCACCGGCACAGGTGCCAGTGAAGCGATGTTGGTAACGATCACGCTCGAATGGTGCCCTTTCACGTGCCACGGGTACGGACGCCAGTTGGCTGCTCTGGCAACGATCACGCTTGGATTGGCACCCTATTAGCAAATGCACAAGTGCCAGTAAGGCGACGCTAGTAACGATCATAATCGAATGGTGTCTTTTATGTGCTACTGGCATGGAAGCCAGCTTGTTGCTCTATCAACGATCACACTTGTATGGTGCTCTTTGCACCCCACTAGCACAGATGCCAGTCATCGAATTGATTTTGGTTTTGATTTTGATTTCACTTGCCTCAACAGGTCTTCGCAAGCAGAGTTTAGTGACCAAAGAAGGAAAAGGTACGCATAAGTGGGCTGGTTACACCCCTGGCATGGGCCACAGGTTATATATATGCAAGAAGAAAATGGAGGAAAGATAACAGGAAGAAGTTGGTCATTTGCTGTGCTAGTAAGCCATTAATTTAATTAATTAATAAAGAAAAGTGGTAGTAATAGTACATTTATGATCGATTCTGTTTACCAGTTGTAGTGGTAGACATCATCAGAATGCAGAGTCATATGGAGAGATCAGAAGAGCGAAAGACAAAGGAATGCATTGGTAACAAGATTAAAAACAAAGAATGGTGAGGCTTACATTATAGTAAATTTCTTTGTCGATAATTCTGCTGCAAATTGGATGTAGGATGGAGGTTATTTTGATGTGTAGTCCCAAGTTTAACTAAGCATATATTTTCCCCCCGTTTATTCTGGCTAGACTTTTAACCGGCAGTGTAAAGAAAGGGGTTCAACTCTAACTCATGTTGAAAAGGGAGCTAACTCTATATGGTTTGTTCAGTCCGGGAAGAGTAAGGAATTTATGTGTCTTTGGGACTTAAAGATGTAGCAAGTTCGTAGTAATGAAGGAAGCCCTGTGTCGGTGTAAACAAATTTATTATGAGGTGTGTAAAGTGAGTAGGGGTTGGGAAGTGAATGTTTGCGTGGACGTAGTTTAAGTGGTTCCTGGCTAAATGGGATTATTTTGATGAAGATGGTAACATAGGTTTTGTAGAGGGTCAGGCGGGTTTACTGCTACTTCGAAAAGACTAAAAAGCCTATATGTAGACAAAAAATTACTGTTCTCATATTTACTGTGGTTAGGGAGCTTGCTTCCTAGCTACATGGTTCCGGGTTCAGTCCCACTGCATGGCGCTTTGGGCAAGTGTCTTCCACTACAGCCCCGAGTTGACCGAAGCTTTGTGATTGAATCCGGTAGGTGGAAGTTACTGCTGTGTGTGTATGTGTGCGTATAGCTGCTCAGTGCCTCTCCGATGATGATGATGATGAAGAGGTGGTTTAGCCATTAGAATTTCCAGGTGTTCGCTGAAACAGAGATTGCACTGTCTAATGGTGTTTTTGCAAGAAGGTGTTTTTGCAAGTATGCACCATTCTAATCTATAGACTATTTTTTTCTTTGCCCTTAAGCTCCCACATATAACTACTAAGCCCTGTTGAATTTACCTTACTCCTATTTCTGAAGCTAGATTGGTGTGCACTGTACCTAAGTATCATTTAGTTTTCCGTGGCTCCTATATAGGATTTTATATGGCTATTTGTTTGTACATCACATTGGTAAAGTACGTTTTAGTCTTGCATCTATTAGAGAATTGAGTTTGCATTCTGATGATGTCTACCACTACAACTGGTAAACAGAATCGATCGTAAATGTACTATTACTACCACTTATCTTTATTATTAATCAATTAAATAAATGGCTTAATAGTGCAAACGACCAACTCCTTCATGTTATTTTCCTCCATTTTCTTCTTGTATTTAAGTTAAACTACGGTTTACACACTGAATTACCTGCTACCATATACCTTTTATCAAGGACTGTACATACACAGGTAATCACCAGGGGCACCTCTGGATTTAACCACCCCTTAGAGGTTTTAAACACCTCTAAATTCTACCTATATATATATATATATATATATATATATATATACATATATATGTATATATATAAATAAATATATACATATATATATATATATTCATATTTATATATACATATAAATCATCATCATCATCATCATCATTTAGCGTCCGTTTTCCATGCTAGCATGGGTTGGACGGTTATACTGGGGTCTGTGAAGCCAGAAGGCTTCATCAGGCCCAGTCAAATCTGGCAGTGTTTCTACGGCTGGATGCCCTTCCTAACGCCAACCACTCCGTGAGTGTAGTGGGTGCTTTTTACGTGCCACCCGCACATATATCATCATCATCATCGCTAAACGATGATGATGATGATATATGTGTGTGTGTATATATATATCTATTTATATTTATATATCTATTTATATTTATATTTATATATCTATTTATATTTATATTTATATATCATCATCATCATCGCTAAACGATGATGATGATGATATATGTGTGTGTATATACACACACACAAACATATATAACTTGCCTCTTTCACTTTCTGTCTCCCAGATTCATTCACAATGTATTGGTCAGCTTGGGGCTATAACAGAAGATACTTGCTCAAGGTGGCACACAGTGAGAATTCAAAAGTACATGGCTAGGCAGCAAGCCAATACACACACACACACACACACACACATATATATATATATATATATATATATGTAGGTATATATACATACTGAGAGAGAGAGTGAGTGCGAACGTGTGTACTTGTACGTATGCATGTGTGTATATGTGTGTTTATGTATCGGCTTCAATGCATGCAACTGAAAACGCCAAAAGCAATCAACACATTTCACAAATGATAAACAAATACAAAAAACCAAAAACAAACAAAAACACAAAACACTACAAAAAACAAAACAAAATCATTTATTGTGAATTTTTAATTATACATTTTGCCCCAATTTTCTTAATCGTGTTTCCATTAATTGTGTGTTTACACACACACACACACACATTTTACTTTACTTTATATATTCATAGCTTCTTTTGGTTGCATTACTGATGCATGTACCTATCACGTGGGCAAGGGAACTGTGAAACCGATATTGTTTCACCTAAACATTTCATATGTTTTAGGAAGAGTGAACGGGGAAGTATCGGAAGGACAGAGGCTTGAAAGTAGGTGGAGTGGTGGCCGAGTGCTCCATTGATTAAGATTTATCTCCTCCTGATTGATTAATATTGTTGTATGACACGTGCACCCCCACCTAAACCCATTTACATTTTACGGTTTTGTAGTTGCTGTTTGTGTTGTTGTTCATGAACACTGCTAGTTATAACTTTATAATGGGAGCAACCACTGAGACTGCTAACGAAGAAACTAACGATGAAGATCGTGAAGTTCATCATGTTGATGTCGATGATGATGGTGGTTGTAATGGTGATGAAATCATGATGATGATGACGACGATGGTGTGTGAACATATACATATGCTTATGTGTGAATACATACATATATATATATATATATATATATATATACATATATATAAACAGCATATACGTATACATAGATAATATATATATATATATGCATACATGTATTATACATTGTGTGTATATATGTATATATGTATATATGAGTATATGTATATATATGTGTGTGTGTGTGTGTGTATTTATGTATGTATACTTGTACTGTACATTTTTATACTCGTGATATATATGTATACAATTTTCTGTGTACATATGCGTATATATATATATATATATATATATATATATATATATACATATATAAAAATACATAAATACATATATATATATACATATATATATATATATATACATATATACATATATATATACATATATACATATATATATATACATATATATATATATATACATATATATACATATATATATATGCATATATAGAGAGAGAGGGACGGGCAGACAGAGAGTGAGAGAGAGAGAGACATACATATAGATACACACACACATCTACATGAACGTGTGTGTGTGTTTGTGTACTGGCCAGAATTGCAATGATACCTCTGATGACGATGACGACCATGATCTTGATAGTGATGATAATAGGGATGAAGATGGTGGTGATAATGGCGTTGATAACACATGATGATGATGATGGTGATGATAATGGCATCATTTTAAACAGCGACAACAATGACAACAACTAAGACAAGGTAGAGGGGGGGAGGAGAAAGCGGAGGCAAATATTAATGGGAGGGGTGCTGGTGGTGATGATGATGATGATGTCAATGATAATGATGGTGGCAATGAGAAGAGAGTCTTAGTGGAGGCGGAGGGCAAGCGGTATGTGTGTGTGAAGGGGGGAGGGGAAATGACTTTTTGTTAGTTAATTGTCTCACGGCAGCGGCACCTCCCCCTCTGTGCCCCTGTGCCAACCCCGCACACCGAGACACATTTCCAGTCATCTCATTCATAATCACCTTTTGCCAACTGATGAGAGAGGCTGTCTTGTGATACACGAATTTTGATGGATGCATGTGTATGGAGTGTATACACACGTGTGTATATAAATGCATATGATCGCATGTGTGTGTATGCGTATGCATACAACTATCTGTAAATACAGACATTCACACAAATATTTATATATATATATATATATACACACACATACATATACATATATATATTTATATATATATGCATATATATGTATGAGTGCATGCATATATGTGTATATATATATATATGAATATACATATATGAGCAAAATTTTCATAATATATATACACACATACATACATGCATACATATGTGTATGCGATTGTGTGTATAATGTTCAAATAAATGTATATATTATGAAAATTTCGCTTATATATATATATTCATATATATGTGTGCATTCATATATATATATATATATATATATATATATATATGTATATACATATGAATGCATACATTTATTTGAACATTATACACACAATCACACACACATATGTATGTATGTATGTATGTGTGTATATATATACACACACACAGCTATGAACACACTCACACACAAACTTATACTAATGTATATCTTAGTTATCTGTCTGTATGTATTCATATACATATGTGTGTTTGTTTGTATATATGCATGCATATCTCTCTCTCTCTCTCTCTATTTATATATATATATATGCATATACATATATATATATATATATATATACACACACATATATATATATATAGATAGATATGTATATATATGTATATGTATGTATACATGCGTATGTCTCTATATATATATATATATATATATACACACACACACATATATATATATATATATATATACACATATATATATATAAATATTCTTTTATTCATTTCCACCATGTGACTATGCATATATATATATATTTATTTATATTTATATATGTAAACACACACACACACATACATATACACAGGTGTATTGAAACATAGATCTTACACTCTTGGACATACTTCTACACCCTCACACACACACCCTATACCCACCCTCCGCCCCCACCAAAGACCGAAGTATATAATGTACCCCCTTAAGCCTGTGGAAACACTACTTAAGTGGGTGCAGAGACTTCACAACAGCTGATGTTTCATTCTCAAGACCAGGAAGTTAATGATGGTGGTAGTAGCACTGGGAGGTGGAGTGGGAGGAGGGTTAACTAAAGTGATATGCTGTGGTGGTGGTGGTGGTAGTGGTGGTGGTAGTGGTGGTGGTGGTGGTGGTGGCATGGCTCTTGTAGTGGTTGTGGCAGTGGTGGTGGTGGAGACGTAGGCAGCAAGAGTATGATAATGATAGTAATTGTAGCGAAGGGTGATGCTGTTGTTGGAGGTGGTGGTGGTCGCCCAGGTGTTTATAGTTGTGGTGGTGGTGTTGGTGGTGGTGTTGTGGTGTAGCCACCAGCATACAATACTTCATGGATAAAGATCTGGTGATGATGAAATTAGTGTGTGTTGCAGGGTTACAGAAATAACTGTGATAGACAGGTTGGTCTTGGTGTATATAAACACACACACACACACACACACACATATATATATACATATATACCAAAATCCAAGTTTGAAATCACTGCTCAATATACTGAGCCCTACTGTGTTGTTCTATGAAAGACTTACAATCTTTTAATATTCAGTGGTTTTATATATACATATATATATATATATATAATTTCAACAATTGAGGGTAAAATTAATTAATTATTAATCAATTTCACCAAGTATTCAGTATGCAAAGGCGAATTCAAATTATTACATTATATAAAAGGGCTTAGTAAAATAAATTACTTTGCCACATACTGAACTCATTAGAAATAGTAGCTAAAACAACTTTTTTAAAACTATTTCTAATACTTAAAGAAAACCTCTCTCATATAGTGTTTGCTCAATTCAACTCACGAAAGTATGGGGGTTTGATTTTTTAATGTCTTTACCCCCATACTTTCGTGAGTTGAATTGAGCAAACACTATATGAGAGAGGTTTTCTTTAAGTATTAGAAATAGTTTTAAAAAAGTTTTTTTAGCTACTATTTCTAATGAGTTCAGTATGCGGCAAAGTAATTTATTTTACTAAGCCCTTTTATATAATGTAAAAATATATATATATATATATATATATATACATACACGTGGAGGCGCAATGGCCCAGTGGTTAGAGCAGCAGACTCGCGGTCGTAGGATCGCGGTTTCTCGATTCTCAGACCGGGCGTTGTGAGTGTTTATTGAGCGAAAACACCTAAGCTCCACGAGGCACCAGCAGGGGGTGGTGATCCCTGCTGTACTCTTTCACCACTCTTTCTCCCACTCTTTCTTCTGTTGGCCTGCTCGCTTAGGCAGCGGGGTGGCGTCATTCGAAGGCTAAAACAATGCGAAGCGCATTGTGACCAGCGATGTGTAACAGCATCTGATGGTCTGGTCAGTCACGTGATCACGTGATATATATATATATATATACAAACACACACACACACACACACATGCATATATAAGCATACACATTCATATATATGCATGTCTATATTCAAATGCATCATTTTCTGTTTTCTTTAAATTTTGATTCTTGATAAACCCATGTTTATCCTTGTCTTTACCTATAACTTACGGACATAATATGCTTGCATATGTATGCCCAGGGTTAAAGATAGGTAATATAGCAGTAGTGTAATAGATACCATTGGATACCTTCCAAGATATTTATTTGGCCCTGTCAACAACATTGTTCCACCACCACGTTACCTTGGGTCAAGCGGGGACTTTGCACCATCCACAGATCTGGTTAGTGGCACTCAGCAGGTTGTCCTGTAGAAACCTCCAGTTGTTTTCCACATCATGTGATGCTATGTCCCCCTCTATTTCATCAAAAGCTTCGAGTAGTACGTCCTAAATCTCTGTCCATTCGCAAGATCTTTAAGTTTCCAGACCTTTCTCCTCCATGCTGGTCATCTTCTGGGCATCTATTTAGCCCTGATCTTGAATTCGCTAAGTACTAGTCTATGTTGTGGGCTACATTCTTCACCTGGGAAGGTTTTGACATTTATAAGCAACCATTTTCCCTTTCTTCTGGCGAGGATGTAGTGAATTTGGCTAGTGTGTCTACCAGATCGATAAGTGACTAGGTGACTGGCAGGTTTCCTAAAGTTAGTATTGTAAACTATAAGATCATTTGCATTGCAGAACTCCAGCAGCCTGGTTCCCTCCTCATTGCAGGAACCAAAACCATAGCTTCCATGTATGTCTGGTTATTGTGGATGCCGTTGCACGTTCATTATCATAGAACCTATAAGTTTGCAAGCGATGTAAAGTAGAGCTGTTGAAGTGTTTTGGGCAATAATTACGGATAATGACTACAAAATATAGTCGTTTTACATGAAAGTGAAATTTCTTGTCAGAAACAGCCACATAAATGGTGTAATAAAATTGAAGGAAGATGTTGAAACTTCCCCTCTCTGAGTTTATTTTTTTCAAAAGAAAAGGGAGCTATTGTTTTTGGAGAGATAAGCTAACAAAATCCCCTTTATTCTGTCTTCTCACATAGCCTGCGCATAGACTAACAACAAACGCTGCAAAAAGTGAAATTGGTATGCAGCTTTCTGAAAGATGTGTATAGCTTTCGCTAGTGGAAGCAAAACTCTTATTTAAAGTTTGATTCTTTGGGATGTATCATATGTAATTGTCTAAAAAAGGCTAGAACAACAATGCTAAAATGTATTTGAAACAATGGACAGCCGTCGGAATATCATAATGGATGAATAAATAAACATCCTTAAAGTGAAACAACACATTGGTAGGGAAATAAAGGTATCAACAATTAGAAGAGAGGGAAGCGAACATCACCTTTCAGGTAATTCAGAATAGTTAAAGGTAAGCTTACCAAAGTTTAATGCAGTTTAAATATGGAGATTAAGATTGTTTGGTATTGGATATTCATCGTGTACAGAGTTTCTAGTCAACTGAATCACTGTGGCAGGTGGACAGTGGAAATAAAGAGACAAAATCCTTTCACTTTTATAAAAAGATTAAAAAACATATGGAAGACCCTACATTAAAAAAAAACTATGTCCACTTAAGTCCATTTACATGGGAGCACTGGGCTAAATGCTTCATGCATGAACATCCTTGGAACATAAGTAATGTGTGTGTAAAGTTTGGTGAATATCGGTTGACAATTGTGGTAATGTATGCGTTCAGTGCTCCTAGTCCATGTTTTTAAATCTGGTGGACAGCAGAAATAAATAAATAGACAAAATCCTTTCACTTCTATAAAAAGATTAAAAAAGTATGGAAGACCCTACATACGAAAAACTATGTTCATTTACATCAATTTACGCGGGAGCTATGGGCAAAATGTTATAGTGCATGACAATCCTTGGGACATAAGTAACGTGTGTGTAAAGCTTGGTGAAAATCAGTTGAGAATTGTGGAAATGTATGCGTTAGTCATTATGGACATACATACTGTGATTTATATATACTAGATATACATATCATTGCTATTATGTTAAACTATCATGTACGTACAGCCATGCTACATGGTAGTGAAACTTGGGCTGTGACTGCTGAGGATTTGCGTAAGCTCGCAAGAAATGAAGCTAGTATGCTCCGATGGATGTGTAACGTCAGTGTTCATAATCGACAGAGTGTAAGTACCATGAGAGAAAAGTTGAACCTAAGAAGCATCAGTTGTTGTGTGCAAGAGAGACGTATGCGCTGGTATGGTCATGTGATGAGAATGGCTGAAGATAGTTGTGTGCGAAAGTGCCACACCCTGGCAGTTGAGGGGACCTGTGGAAGAGGTAGACCCAGGAAAACCTGGGTCGAGGCGGTGAAGCACGACCTTCGAACTTTAGGTCTCACCAAGGAAATGACCAGTGATTGAGACCTTTGGAGGTATGCTGTGCGTGAGAAAACCCGGCAAGACCAGTGAGAACAGTCAAAATCAAGATCAAACCAAATTGAGGTCGATCAACATCAGGGCCCCCGTGCAGGTGACACGTAAAAGCACCATCCGTTTGTAGCCGTTTGCCAGCCCAGTCTGGCCCCCGTGTCGGTGGCACGTAAAAGCACCATCCGTTCGTGTTCGTTGCCAGCCTGGCCTGGCCCCTGTGCCGGTGACACGTAAAAGCACCATCCGTTTGTGGCCGTTTGCCAGCTCTGTCTGGCCCCCGTGCCGGTGACACGTAAAAGCACCATCCGTTCATGGCCGTTTGCCAGCTCTGCCTGGCCCCCGTGCCGGTGACACGTAAAAGCACCATCCATTCGTGGCCATTTGCCAGCCCTGTCTGGCCCCCATGTCGGTAACATGTAAAAGCACCATCCGTTCGTGGCCGTTTGCCAGCCCTGTCTGGCCCCCATGTCGGTGACATGTAAAAGCACCATCCGTTCGTGTCCGTTGCCAGCCTCGCCTGGCCCCTGTGCCGGTGACACGTAAAAGCACCATCTGTTTCGTGGCCGTTTGCCAGCTCTGTCTGACCCCCGTGTTGGTGGCACATAAAAGCACCATCCGTTCGTGGCCGTTTGCCAGCCCTGTCTGGCCCCCATGTCGGTGACATGTAAAAGCACCATCCGTTCGTGTCCGTTGCCAGCCTCGCCTGGCCCCGTGCCGGTGACACGTAAAAGCACCATCCGTCCGTGGCCGTTTGCCAGCTCTGTCTGGCACCTGTGCGGGTGGCACGTAAAAAGCACCCACTACACTCACGGAGTGGTTGGCGTTAGGAAGGGCATCCAGCCGTAGAAACACTGCCAGATCTGACTGGGCCTGATGAAGCCTTCCAGCTTCACAGACCCCAGTTGAACCGTCCAACCCATGCTAGCATGGAGAACGGACGCTAAATGATGATGATGATGATCATATGTCCAAATGTGTATGTTTCAATATTTATTTTTACTTGCAATAGCCGGTTCTTTTGGTCAAACTATCATATCTCCAGCTGCTTCAGATGTCAAAGTGTAGTATAACAGTTTTGCTATGGAATGGTGAAAATATGTTTTCATTTTCTGAAAAAGCAATGTTTTGGACTTACGATATTTTGTATAATGGCAAAGATATATGTATATATCTATATATATATATATATATGTATAGAGAGAGAGAAAGAGAGAGAGAGAGAAAGCACAATTAAAGGTTGCAAACCTCAGTGATGGATAGCAAAAGCCTATAAAAGTATTGGTTGGTTACTTATACAAAGAATATTGGACATTACATTTAATACTCAACTGTAAGGTATATATATAAACCATGGTTTATATATATTTATCTATTATAATAAGATGAGAAAATAGAGAGGTAATTAATAAATTATTATTTATTCATTAAAAAATTGACAAACATCCCTTACAGCTGTTTCAATTCCAGACCTTCAGAAAATTAATAAATTAAATTAAAAATTATTTGAAAACCGAATCTCTTCAGAGGTAAATAAATATATACAAAATATGTGTACAACTCCAGCATACACAACCTTACTCCCCTTTTAAAGGCTCTACCATTTTCATACTGTTTTTCATGTATAAATTTTATCAGTTAATGGTTTTCAGCCATTTACTCAAGATGCTGGAATTGAACAACTAATTTTGTATATCTTTATCTACCTCCAAAGGGATTCGACATTAAGATAACTTTTAATTTAATTAATCAATTTTCTGAAGGTCTGGAATTGAAACAGCTGTAGGGATGTTTGTCAATTTTTTTTAATTAATAAATAATAATTTATTAGTTACCTCTCTATTTTCTAATCTT
>NC_043023.1:1330423-1335423 GCF_006345805.1 Octopus sinensis
TAACTTTCACGCTGGCTCTATTATGATGGCCGCACGAAGGCAACAATCAACACGCTCCCCAACAACATTAGCAACAACGCACAGGCCACCACGACATCGGCTAACATCATGATCTGCTCAATCAAATCATTCGTTCAGCTATTGTTGTTAGCCGAAGGAAAGGGTTTGATTTGAATGCAAAACGCTGTCGCGAAATCACAATAGTCGCACACAGCGGTGTCGCGCGCGCGCACGTGTGCGTGCTTGCTTGCATGTGTGCATGCGTATGTATGTGTAATTAAACGTGCATGTGCATGCATTTCTGTATGTGTGTGTGTATCTGTGTCTGTGTGTGGATGAGCCTCTCCCTCTCTCTCTCTATCTCTCTCTCCCTGACTCCCTTTCAACCTCTTCAAGCCAAAAGATTTGGTCTTTCATCAGCAAACTCTCGTCTCCTCCTTCACCATCCCCTCAGGGTAACATCTTAACAACTGCCATCATGCTCTACTCCACCACCACCACCACCACCACCACCGCCGCCGCCATCTTCGTCTGCCTAAAAGACAGGAAAGATTACGTGACTTTTAGCAAGTGGTTTTGAAGACAGTGTGGATCTAGTGGTGGAGGTGGTGCAGGTGGTAGTGGAGGTGATGGTGATGAAAGTGGTGGTGGTGGTGGTGGTAGTAGTAGTAGTGATGGTAGTGGTGATGGTGGTAATAGATGTGGTGATGGTAATGGTGGGGGTGGCAGTAGTGGATGTGGTGATGCCAATGGTTGGTGGTAGTGGTGATGGTTGTGGTGGTAGTAACTGTGATGGTGGTGATAATGATGGTGGTGGTTTTGATAGTGGTGATGATAGTGGTGGTAGTGGAGTTGATGGCAATGGTGGGTGGTGGTGGTGGTGGTGGTAGTAGTAGCAGTGGTGGTAGTGGTCGTAGTAATAGTGGTTGTAGTGGTCGTTGTGGTAGTGGTGCAGGAGGTGGCTATGGTGGTGATAATGTTGTGGTGGTAGTTGTAGCAATCTTGATGCTGTTTAGTCCCAGCAGTAGACCTATAATACAAAGAATTCCATCCATGCCCATCAAGGCTTAATTTTAGTCACTTCCTTCAATGATGTCAAGAAGACAGCATATGGTTTCAGGATAATTTGGCAGCTAATTCTAGTAAGTCAAGCATTCATGTATAGTCTTCTGGTTGTTGTCAATAGTCGTGTTGTAGGTGTGATTAGTAGAGTGTGATTTGAGGGCAATTTGGCTGCTATTTTTAACAAGTCTAGCTAAGATGTAGAGGCCTCCTCTCATTGGCTCATATATTATATATATATATATATATATATTATATATATATATATTGGGGCAGGAGTGGCTGTGTGGTAAGTAGCTTGCTTACGAACCGCATGGTTCTGGGTTCAGTACCACTGCATGGTACCTTGGGCAAGTGTCTTCTACTATAGCCTCGGGCCAACCAAAGCCTAGTGAGTGGATTTGGTAGACAGAAACTGAAAGAAGCCTGTCGTATATATGTCTATATATATATGTGTGTGTGTGTTTGTGTTTGTCCCCCCAACATCACTTGACAACCAGTGCTGGTGTGTTTACGTCCCTGTTTGGCAAAAGAGACTGATAGAATAAGTACTAGGCTTACAAAGAATAAGTCCTGGGGTCGATTTGCTCAACTAAAAGGTGGTGCCCCAGCATGGCCACAATCAAATGACTGAAACAAGTAAAAGAGAGAGTTAGAGAGAGCATATATATAAAACAAGAGAATGTAGATTTATGATAGATTTGGTTCCTATTTCTACTAGTTTATTAGTGGCAGAATTTCATCAGGAGAAAGTTCCTTTATGACAGACTATTATTAGTTTTTCCAGAAGGCAGTGAGCTGGCAGAATTGTTAGCACACCTGACGAAATGCTTAGCAGTATTTCATGTGCTGCTACATTCTGAGTTCAAATTCCGCCAAGGTCGGCTTTGTGTTTCATCCTTTAGGAGTCGATTAAATAAGTACCAGTTACGCACTGGGGTCGATATAATCGACTTAATCCATTTATCTATCCTTGTTTGTCCTCTCTGTGTTTAGCCCCTTGTGGGTAGTAAAGAAATAGGTATTTCGTCTGCCACGAAATTCTGAGTTCAAATTCCGCCGAGGTCGAATTTGCCTTTCATCCTTTCGGGGTCGATAATTAAGTACTAGTTGAGTACTGGGGTCGATATAATCGACTTAATCCATTTATCTATCCTTGTTTGTCCTCTCTGTGTTTAGCCCCTTGTGGGTAGTAAAGAAATAGGTATTTCGTCTGCCACGAAATTCTGAGTTCAAATTCCACCGAGGTCGAATTTGCCTTTCATCCTTTCGGGGTCGATAAATTAAGTACTAGTTGAGTACTGGGGTCGATATAATTGACTTGCCCATTCCCCCAAAATTTCAGGTCTTGAGCCTATAGTCGAAAATATTATTAGGTTTTCCAGAAATTTCTCAGCGTTTTTAAGCTAAATCTTTAAACACTTCATTGAACACACCTGAAATTTAACACACGAGTTTGGTGTTGCTTTAAGTGGTAGTGCATCTCTTCTTTGTTCCGGAATAAAAATAGATTTATCTTTCATTCCGGTTACCCTTCACTCTTTACTCTTTTACTCTTTTCAGTCATTTGACTGCGGCCATGCTGGAGCACCGCCTTTAGTCGAGCAAATCGACCCCGGGACTTATTCTTTTGTAAGCCCAGTACTTATTCTATCGGTCTCTTTTGCTGAACCGCTAAGTGACAGGGATGTAAACACACCAGCATTGGTTGTCAAGCAATGCTAGGGGACAAACACAGACACACACACATATATATACATATATACGACAGGCTTCTTTCAGTTTCCGTCTACCAAATCCACTCACAAGGCATTGGTCGGCCCAGGGCTATAGCAGAAGACACTTGCCCAAGATGCCACGCAGTGGGACTGAACCCGGAACCATGTGGTTGGTAAGCAAGCTACTTACCACAAAGCCACTCCTTCGCCTTTGTTGACATTTAAAATAGATAACCAAAAATTTCATATTCGCGTTGTAATGTTTTTTTCTTTTTTGAAAAAGGAGAAAATGATGCAAAGACTTGCAAAAACATTTGAGAAGTTTACGGTGATTGTGATGCTGTAGCTGAATCAACTGTTCGAAGCTGGAGAGTTTAGCTTGGAAGATGATAGTTGCAGTGGAAGACCTTCAAAATTGGATGAAGATGTTTTGAAGGCAAAAATCAAAGAAAACTCAAATATCACAACTAGAGAACTTGCAGAGGAATTGGAAGGCTCATGAACCCCTAGTGAAGCAAGGATACATTTTTTGCTATAATATATGGATCCCTCACAAACTCTCAGAAAAGAATTGCTTGGACCGGTTTTTCATTTGTGATATGTGTTTGAAACGGGATGAAAGTAATGTCTTTTTTGAAACAACATGGGTCTGGAAATGAAAAATGGATTGTGTGGAAAAGATCCAGGAGCTTGCATAAGGATTCCCAAAAAAGCAACCAAAGTTGAATATCCATGCCAAAAAGCTGTTTTGTGTGTGGTGGAATCATAAAGGTATTATTTATTATGAGCTTCTCCCACAAAACTAGACAATTAATTCTGATGTGTACTGTTGTCTTTTAGCTAATTGGAACCAAAAAATCAAAGAACTAAGGTTGGAGATTGTCAACAGGAAAAAGGCAGTGTTTTAACAAGACAATGCTTAACCAAACCTGTTTTTGGCTACCTGAACACAGTTACATGAACTTGGTTGGGACCTCTGACCCCATCCACCCTTTTCTCCTGATATTGCACTGACTACCACTTGCTTTTGTCTCTACAGAACTCATTGCAAGGAAAAACATTTAACGATTTAGATGGAGTCAAAATGCATTTTGATAACATTTTTTTTCTTCAAAACCAGTCAAATTTTATGCTGACGGAATATTTAAATTGCCTGAGAGATGAGCAAAGGTCATTAATAATAACGGAAATTATTTCATTGAATAAAATTCACTGAAAGGTCAATTATTTATATCCTCTTTTTGCATATTAAAAGACTCATAGCTTTCTGGACACCCTAATTAAAAAAATTGTATGAGGTGATATCAAAAAGTTTCCAGACTAATTCTGTAGTACACTAACAGATGGCAGCACTTGGCTGCGTGCACAGTGAGAGCTAGCTGTGACTTTCATGAGGCAGTGTGTTGATTGACATTGCTGTGTTTATTTCCCAAGTTCTGAAATTTGGTTTTCTTTTCTTGATCATGTGCATGCTGTAGTCTGCAATTTAATTATGGATAGGATCAAAGAGCCAATGTGAAATTTTGTGTTAAACTTGGGAAGTCTGCTACAGAGACATTGAGCATGCTTCGGGGAGCTTGTGGTGACAAGGTAATGCATTGTACGTAATGTTTCAAGTGGCACAGGTACTTTAAAAAGGCAGAACATCCCATGGAAGGCAGTGAGTGATCTGGAAGATCTGCCATGTGCATCACCCCTGGAAATGTGGTATTGTGTATTGAGAAGTCATCCCCCAGGGGCAGACTGTCAATCCAGAGTTCTACTGTGACATTTTGAAGTGTTGGAGGGAAAACATTCAGTGAAAACGATGGGATCTGTGGAGTACAAAGAATTGGAGTCGTCATGACAACAACGCAGCCAGTTCTCCTCACTCATGAGTTTCTCACCAAAAACAACATGGTATAGCTTCCGCACCTGCCCTATTTGCCAGATTTAGCACCACCTCTTCCCAAAATGAAAATACAGCTCAAAGATCACTGCTTTAACACCATTGTTGAGATCCTGAGTGAATCACAGAAGGGCCTCGACAGAAAGTCCTCAAAGAAGGCCCAAATTCCAAAAGTGGTAGGAATGCTGGGACCAGTGTATTGCTGTGCAAAGTGGCTATTTCAAACGAGATGATGATAAAACTTAGGTAAATAAAGAATAAAAAGTTTTGGATGGTATAACAATGCACTATAATACAAACAATGGGCTATATACCTGTTGTAATTTAACCAT
>NC_043023.1:1347923-1362923 GCF_006345805.1 Octopus sinensis
TAGTAACTTTTTTATTTCAAAAGCAAAATATATTTATCTTAGCTTAAATGAGAGAAGAAAGCATAAGGTAAAATTTTAAATTATTAATTGACACATTATTAATTAGCATAATAGCATGGATTATATGGGAAAATGCAAGCAAGAAAAATAATATTCTTAAGATTATAAATCTGGAAAAGTATAGGACAAGTTATTACATCTGGTAAAGTACAGAATAAGTAAATTTATACTTAAAATATTGCAACTGAGGATAAAATTTGAATATTAAAAATTATTTGATTTTAATTCAAAAAGTAACATTATAATTAAAAAAGGTACCATCATTTTGTGAAAATATTCACACACTAGAATACTTAAAAAATGAGAGCCAAAAGTACCAATATAGCTAAAGTTTTATGCAAAGTAGAATAGTATATATTGTAGGCAAATTCATTATGTAAAATATAGGCATTGGGTCAAGACTAAAAATGTGAAGATTTGGCAATAACTTAGGCAATGACTCAAGCAAATTTTACTAGGAATTTGTTGTTATAGGTAGATTTTACTGTAATATATAACTAATTTTTGTATTCTATTTAATGTACTAACTAATTATGTACTACTATTATTTTTTATAACCTATTTTCAAATTTCTAAATATTAACTAATAGTTAAAAAAATGAATTTTTTAAAAGTGCAAAAAATATTTTAATTGAGTTCTTTTTTAATTTTAATAGAAGTAACAAGTAATAACAAATAGAAGTAATAACTTGTGATAAATTTTTTCACTAACATTTTCTACCTATAATTTTATATATATGTTTATATATATATATATATATATATATTATACATAGGTAATCTATTTATAAATGTATATACATATATTTTATATGCATTTATAAATACATATTTATTTTACACATGTATATATATGACTGCATGTATTCATGTACACAAACACAAACTTACACATACATACATACATACAAACAGCACAAACAACATCCAGAAGACAAATATACATTCCGAGCAGGTTCTCCCATCATCTGGAGTTCATGTCACACACACACACACACACACAAAGAAAACCCTCCCACAGCTGTCCAATACGTCTGCCTCTTAACTAACGCAGTTTCTCTATTACAACCACCTTACCTCCTGCTGCGACAGCAATAGACTCAACCACCACCACCACCACCACCACCACTTACACCATCACCCTTTCCGACAATGCTGCTGCTGCCACCGTCATTACCATCATCATCATCTTCAACATCATTGTCATCATCATCATAGTCATCATCATAATCACCATCATCATCACCACTACCATCACTACTTACACCACCACCACTACCACTTACACCATCACCCTTTCTGACAATGCCTCTGCTGCGACATCATCATTGTCATCATCATCATTGTCATCATCATTATTGTCATCATCATCATAGTCATCATCACAATTACCATCATAATCACCATCATCATCACCATCAATGTAATTATCACCATCATCACCACCACCACTACCATCACCACTTTCACCATCATCATCATCATCATCAATATCACCATCATCATCACCACCACTACCATCACCACTTTCCTCACCATCATCATCATCATCATCAATATCACCATCATCACCACCACTACTACCATCACCACTTCCACCATCATCATCATCACCAATATCACCATCATCATCACCACCACTACCATCACCACTTTCCTCATCATCATCATCATCATCATCAATATCACCATCCTCACCACCACCACTACCATCACCACTTTCACCATCACCATCATCATCACCACCACTACCATCACCACTTTCACCATCATCATCATCATCATCATATCACCATCATCATCACCACCACTACCATCACCACTTTCCTCATCATCATCATCATCATCATCAATATCACCATCATCATCACCACCACTACCATCACCACTTTCCTCATCATCTCATCATCATCACCAATATCACCATCATCATCACCACCACTACCATCACCACTTCCACCATCATCATCATCATCAATATCACCATCATCATCACCACCACTACCATCACCACTTTCCTCATCATCATCATCATCATCATCAATATCACCATCATCACCACCACTACTACCATCACCACTTCCACCATCATCATCATCACCAATATCACCATCATCATCACCACCACTACCATCACCACAACTACCATCACCATCATCATCATCATCATAATTATCATTGTCATTGTAGCTGTCAGTGTCGTCATTGTTGTTGTCATTGCTGCACAGCACTGTCATCGTCGTCCATGGTCATTTCTTTCTCCAAATATAGCCATTGATGTTGATGCTGTTATTCTTTGTATTAATTGCTGTTGTTGTTGTTGTTTTCGTTGTTTGTGTCGTGCTAGGCTGATATCTTAGCTGAAGGACAGAAGAACACTTGGACAGATGACTTGCTGGCTCTGTGTGTGCGTGAGAGAGAGACTCTGTGTGTGTGTGTGACAGTGTGTGTGTGTGTGTGTATGAGATTCTGTGTATGTGTGAGTGATTGTGTGTGTGTGTGAGATTGTGTGTGAGTGACTGTGTGTGTGAGTGACTGTGTGTGTGTGTGAGTGACTGTGTGTGTGTGTGAGTGACTGTGTGTGTGTGTGAGTGACTGTGTGTGTGTGTGAGTGACTGTGTGTGTGAGTGAGACTGAGCGAGTGAGAGAGAGAGAGGAGAGAGAGAGAGAAAGAGTGTGTGTGAGGAAGAACAGGAAAGAAAAATGGAGAACAATACAGAGAATGTGTGTATGTGTGAGAGAGTAAGAGAGAGACTAAATGTGTATGTGAGACAGACAGAGAGTGAGTGAGAGTGAGACAGAAGAAGACAGAGAGCATGAGTGAGTGAGAGAGAGAGAGAGATAGAGCATGCGTGGATATGTAAAAGAGAAGGTCAGACAGAGGCTGTGTGTATGCGTGTGTATGCATGTGTGTGTGCGTATGTGTGTGTGTGTGGCTGTATTGTTGGTGTCATCAAATTGGACCCTAGAGATAATAGAAAAAGATCTGGACAGCAGCAGGAGTGTGGGTGTGGTGGACTGGTGGAGGGAGAGGAGAGGAAAAGAGAGAGGGACAGACAGATACATGGAGAGAAAGAGACATACACAGCCAGCCTGCCAGATGGATAGATAGAAAGGTAGATATAGGTAGAGAGACAGGCAGATAGATAGATGGATAGACAGATGGATGGATAAACACAGAGCCAGAAAAATAGATAGGCAGATAGTCAAAGAGATAGATAGATAGATAGATAGATAGATAGATAGATAGATAGATATAGATAGATAGACAGGTAGACAAATGGATAGGAGGATAGACAAAGCGATAGATAGATGCATAGATAGACAAAGAGATGGATAGATTGATAGATATAGACAGACAGACAGACAGACAAAGATAAATAGATGACTGGCTGGATGGAAAGTTATATAGACAGATAAATGGACAGTTTGATAGATACAAAGAAATATAAATATAATATATATATATATATATATATATATATATAATATATATATATATATATATGTAGAGAGAGAGAGGGATGTAGATTTATAGTTAAAAAGAGAGATAGGTAGATAAGTAGGTGAACAGACATAGAAAGGCAAATAGACAGACAATTAGAAACACACATATGCAGTCATAAACAGATACATATTCATACATAGCTAAAGAGAAAGTGAAAGTAAGAGAGAGAGAGAGAAAGGAGGGGGATGGTAAAAGCCAGATAAATAAGGAAAGAGAAAGTCGAGGGGTGAGAAATGAGAAACCCCTTTTTTTGTCCCAGAAGCCCAGGAATCGTTTTCTTACAATGTAACAGGGGGCAAAATAATTGTAAGGTGAACATGTCAACAATGACGAAAACAACAACAACAACAGCTGTGACGATGAAGATGACAATAACGGCAACAACAACAACGAGATCAATATCAGTGACAACAACATATGAATGCTGTATGTATATAATAACTGTAAGGTGAACATAACAAGAACAACAATGAGACGACAATAATAATGACGGGAGCAATGACAATGGAGATGAAAATGACGATGACAATAATAATGCCGGCAAAACAGCTACAATAACAACAACAATGACAATGATGACAACAACAACATCAATGAGAATAACAGTAACAAGAAGAACAATAGAAATTGCAAGGTTACCATCATCATCATCACCATTGGTTGTTACAATTGCCATGATCTGAAATCATCTTTATAGTAAACACTATCATAAACATCGTTGACACCGTCATCATCATCATCCCTATCGCTACAGTCACCACTACCATCATCATCATCATCATCATCAACAGCAGCAGCAGTATCAACATCGCCACCACTGCAACCATCACCTTCACAGTAGTCATCATTGTCACCTCCACCACCATCACCACCACTGTCGTGATCATCATTATCATTACTTTAATCACCACCACTACCACCAGCACCACCATCGTGGCAATCACCAGCCACCACTACCATTGCCACCACCACAATTGTCATTCTTATCAACATCACCCCTACCACACCACCAACAAAAATATAACCAAAACTACTCCCACCACCACCACAACCACTACCATCACCACCACCATTGTCATGATCATCATTATCATTACTGCAATTACCACCATCATCGTCGCCACCATAACACCATCACTACCACCACCAACACCACCATCGCTACCAGCACCACCAGCACCACCATCACTACCACTACCACCATTATCACTGCAATCACTAGCCACCACCACCATTGCCGCCACCACAGCCATAATCATCATTCTTATCACCATCACCCATACCACCAACATAACCACAACCACCACCACCATCAACAACAAAAATACAACCAAAACCACTCCCACTCCCCCACCACCAGCAATACAACCACAACTACCATTGTCATCATCATCATCACACCAGTAATCACCGTCAGCAACAAACCACTACCATCACCACCACCACCAACCCAACAACCCCCCACTCCATCATCACCACCACCAACACCACCATCGCTACCAGCACCACCAGCACCACCATCACTACCACTACCACCATTATCACTGCAATCACTAGCCACCACCACCATTGCCGCCACCACAGCCATAATCATCATTCTTATCACCATCACCCATACCACCAACATAACCACAACCACCACCACCATCAACAAAAATACAACCAAAAACCACTCCCACTACCACCACCAGCAATACAACCACAACTACCATTGTCATCATCATCATCATCACCAGTATCACCGTCAGCAACACAACCACTACCATCACCACCAAACAACAACAACCACCTCCACTCCATCATCATCACCACCAACACCACTACCACCACCATCATCATATGCTGACACTCTCAGACATAAGTTCTGTAACTGACACTGCAATAGGAGTGGAGAGGTACATTGCATTATTGTGGTGGTTGTAGTTGTTGTTGTTTGCTGTGGTGTAGGTGGTAGTGATGGTTAGGTAGTGGTGGAAAGGATGAGGGACAATAATACAGTGGAGTGGGGAGGAAGATGGTGGAAATCGGAGACCAGTGGTAGGGGTCATGATGGTGGTGGTGGTGGTGGATTTGGAGATGATGGTCTTAGAGAGAAATGTTTGTTTTGTTCATAATAATGGTTCTGATGTTGTTCAATCTCCATATCAAACCTTGACCCTGAAGGTCTATGAACATGGGTCTTCCATCCATGACAGTCCTGTCAGTTTACATATCAGGGACTATGCTGTCCAATGTATTCATCATAATTTAAGACAATAGAGTGTGATTTGAGGGCATTTGACTACTATCTCATTCAGGTCAAGTTACAATGTAGACATCTTCCTCATTGACTCGTATGTATATATATATATATATATATTTGGAGGCGCAATGGCCCAGTGGTTAGGGCAGCAGACTTGCGGTCATAGGATCATGGTTTCGATTCCCAGACCGGGCGTTGTGAGTGTTTATGGAGCAAAAACACCTAAAGCTCCACGAGGTTCCGGCAGGGGATGGTGGTGATCCCTGCTGTACTCTTTCACCATGACTTCTCTCACTCTTACTTCCTGTTTCTGTTGTACCTGTATTTCAAGGGGCGGCCTTGTCACTCTCTGTGTCATGCTGAATCTCCCCGAGAACTACGTTAAGGGTACACGTGTCTGTGGAGTGCTCAGCCACTTACACATTAATTTCACGAGCAGGCTGTTCCATTGATTTGGATCAACCGGAACCCTCGTCGTCGTAACCGACGGAGTGCTTTCCAAAAATATATATATATATATATATATATATATATATATATATACATACACATAAGACAGCAGGGTGTGATTTGATGGAGATGAAGCTGCTATTTTTAGCAGGTCAAGCTACAATGTGCAGGTTTCTCTTTGGCTGATACATACAAACAAACATACCTAAGTCAGAAAGCTATGACTTGAGGGAGGCTTGGTTACCATTTCTACCAGGTCTAGCTAGCATGTACAGGCTTCCCTCATTGGCTCAGTTATATATAATTTTTTTTTTTTTTTTGGTAATGAGATAAAATACCAAGGCTGTGTAGATTTTGAACATTTTAAATAGGTCTTAAAGCTGTTTCCGGGATATTTATTAATTATATCCCTTCATCGGAGACGGTGTGAGAGGACGGTTAAGTAATAGTTAATTTAGATAAGATACAAATAGAGAGTGAGGTGGAGGAATAAAAATAGATGTGAGATATGCAGGGATATTATATTTTAGATCCATTATTTAGAGAGAATGGTATATATATAAGATTCCAATACCTTATGAGTAAAATCCAATAGTATTTAAAATTGGTCATTCCAAGTGTAGAGTTTATACACAGTATTATTGAATCAAGGGTTTTATTAAAGTGACCTATAAATATATATATATATATACACACACACACACATAAGACAATAGGGTTTGATTTAAGGGAGGTTTGGCAGCTATTTCTACCAGGTTTAGCTACCATCTAGTATTCTCTCTCACTGACATATACATATATATATATATATATATATAATATATATATTATCAGACAGAAGGGTGTGATTTGAGGGAGATATGGTTGCTGTTTCTACCAGGTCTAGTAACCATATAGAGGTCTCCCTCATTCATTCCTACCTACATATACACATACATAAGACAGTAGGGTGTGATTAGAGGGAGATATACCAACTGTTTCTAACAGGTTTAGCTACTATGTAGAAGTCTCTCTCTCATTGGTTCATACAAAATCTGAGCCAAGCCATCACTCTACTGAGATAATAAGCCACTAAGTTACTCAGCAACCAAATCACCAAGTCAAATGAGCTATCCATCAACTGAGCCACTGGTCTCCCATTTGACCATATCACTGACCAACGAAATTATTCAGACACTGAGTCACAGTTTTACTGAGTCTACTATTCCACTAGATTACTCAGCCACTGTATAATCCCACGCCAATCAGCAACTGAGCTGCTCTTTTCACAAGTCAACAATCTTCAATTCTACTAAGGCACTGAGCCATGAAGTTAGCCACCATTCTCCTGATCTAGTCAAACACCAAATTACTCAGCAACTGAATTACCAAACTGATATGCCACTGAACTGCTCAGTTGCTCAGAAGATGTTTCATTTGGAGGCTCAGCACTGGAGCAGGGTAGTAGCTCAGCTGTGGATATGGGGTAATGGGTTTGCTTTCCAAGCACCTGGTTCTGGATTCAGTCCCACTATGTGGCATCTTGGACAAGTGAATCCAGAACCAGGTGCTTGGAAAGCAAACTCTTTACCACATATCCACAGCTGTGCTTCTTGAGCTACTCCCCTGCTTCAATGCTGAGCCTCCAAAAGGAATATCTGCTGAGCAACTGAGCAAGACAGTAGCATATCAGTTTAGTAATTCAGTTGCTGAGTAATTTGGTGTTTGACTAGATCAGGAGAATGGTGGCTAACTTCATGGCTCAGTGCCTTAGTAGAATTGAAGATTGTTGACTCGTGAAAAGAGCAGCTCAGTTGCTGATTGGCCTGGGATTATAGTGGCTTAGTAATCTGGTGGAGTAGTAGACTCAGTAAAACTGTGACTCAGTGTCTGAATAATTTCGTTGGTCAGTGATATGGTCAAATGGGAGACCAGTGGCTCAGTTGATGGATAGCTTGGTGATTTGGTTGGAGAGAAACTTGTGGCTTATTATCTCAGTAGAGTGATGGCTTGGCTTAGATTCTGTATGAACCAATGAAAGAGAGACTTCTACATGGTAGCTAAGTGTATATGTAGGTAGGAATGAATGAGGGAGGCCTCTATATGGTAACTAGACCTGGTAGAAACAGCAGTCTCACTATGTGGCATCTTGGACAGGTGACTCCAGAACCAGGTGCTTGGAAAGCAAACTCCTTACCTCATATCCACGCCTGTGCTTCTTGGGCTAGTCCCCTGCTTCAGGGCTGAGCCTCCAAAAGAAACATTTGCTGAGCAACTGAGCAAAACATTTTATAAAAAGATAAACCCTTTTGATACAAAAGGTATCCGAAACTGCCCCTGGTTTCTACAATACAAAATTACCAGTTTTAAAGCAATCTAAATTACAACCTTCCATTAAAATTTTATGTTAATTTGATATTCCAAACAGAAGCTTAATACTGACAGTTATTCTACTAAATTCTTCATTAGCTTCAAAATTAATTGAAACAAAGGCAGCATATTTCAAGTGAGATGTGGAAATAAAAGTGTTAACCAATTTGAAACCATTCCACCCGGGACTGCTGCTGGTTCTATGACACAAGGTTCTTGTTTTAAAGTGATCAAAATTATAACCGTCCATCAAAATTTCATATTAATTTATGTTCTAAACCTTAGCATAAAAGCGACAAGGTTATTACAGCTAAATTCTTCATTATTATCAAACTTGACTGAAACAAAGTGTATTTCAAGAGGAGTATCGTAACCAAAGGGTTAAAGTGATCTAAATCTAAACCTACCATCAAAATTTCCTTTTAATGTTCCAAGTGCTGGTGGCATGTAGGGCCTCACAGAGGAAATGATGAAGACCCAGACCCCTGAGGTATGCTGTGGCTGTGAAGACCTGACAAATGAAGTGAGTTCATGGCTCGCAGGACGGCCTTCTGTGCTAACCTTGGATTGTAGAGTGACCCGCTGTTCTTGAGGAGACACCAACATCAAAATAAAAACCAGATGGAAATTGTAGTTAAGATACCCATGCTGATGATACGTTAAAAGCACTGCCTGACTTGCATCAGTGTCAGTGACACGTAAAAGCACTAACTGATCGTGGCCATTTGCCAGCCTCTTCTGGCCCCTGTGCTGGAGACATGTAAAAGGCACCCACTACACTCACAAACTAATTGGCATTAGGAAGTGCATCCAGCTGTAGAAACACTGCCAATCAGACTGGAGCCTGGTACAGCCTTCTGGCTTCCCAGACCCCGGGCGGACCGTCCAACCCATGCTAGCATGGAAAATGGGCGTTAAACGATGATGATGATGATGATGATGATCACTTTAGTAATGACAAAGTTATTTTACTAAATTTCTTTGTTATTTTCAAAATTAACTGAAAGAAAGGTGTTGAGTTTCAAATATGGTAACCAAAGGGTTAAAGTGATCTAAATCAAACCCTTCCATTAAAAGTACGACTAGGATTAGTTGTAATTCTCTACAACAAAATGACTTTACTTTCCAATTGTACTATAAATACTAAATGTACAAAAATAAACTAATGTAGTAATTATTTTCTCTTTCTTCATGTTCTTCAACTTATTAATGAAATTTATTTCTGCAATTATGAAACTGTGTATTTTTTATAGCGGTTAAAAGAACACGAATTTATATATCTTCAACACATACATGCACACATAAAATGTCCGCTAACATTTCAGAGAATATATTTTTCGCTATGGCGTTTATGTAGCTGGAGTCAGGATTTATGTATAATGATAACACTTATAAGTAAGTTATAAGTGACGGGTTTATCAATATATATTCTTACTTCAAAATAAAATATATTTATCTATTTCCAAATATCGTAAAAAACACCATTTCGAGCGTGGCCATTGCCAGTACTTATTTCTTTACTACCCACAAGGGGCTAAACACAGAGAAGACAAACAAGGACAGAGAAACGGAATAAGTTGATTATATCGACCCCAGTGCGTAACTAGTACTTAATTTATCAACCACGAAAGGATGAAAGGCAAAATCGACCTCGGCGGAATTTGAACTCAGAACATAGTGGCAGACGAAATACCGCTAAGCATTTCGCCCAGCGTGCTAATGATTCTGCCAGACTGGCACCCACTACACTCTCAGAGTGGTTGGCGTTAGGAAGGGCATCTGGCTGTAGAAACTCTGCCAGATCAGATTGGAGCCTGGTGCAGCCATCTGGTTTGCCAGTCCTCAGTCAAATCGTCCACCCATAATACCATGGAAAGCGGACGTTAAACGATGATGATAATGATGATGATGAAACATATAAAAGTAGTTTTACACAAACAGCAACCAAACTGGTTATAAAACTGTATTTCAACAGAAAAATGGTCACAAAATATTCTAAGATAACTGATCACAGAGACTCCCCAAATGGCTGCAGAGATCACCAATGCTCAGAAACAGAATTCAGAGCAATATGAAAAGTTTTATTTTCATGCAACCCAAGAACGGACAAGAACGAGGGGTGGGTTGATACACAAGACTATTCAAGTATATGGCTTCCTCCCTACGTGGCAGTAACCATGTCTTTGTACTGGTTATATCTTCCTGTTTTTCCTGCAATTTGTTTAATTTGTAGAGTCAAGGGGTACATAGCCATGTCAGCGATCACTAAGCAGAAAAGAGTAATAAGAACTACCCTCACCTTATCCAATCAACATGACCCTGTATTTTTCTATTTAAATATAATTAGGAATTGTATAAAAATAATTAAAATATTTTGTGCATTGAAGAAGCATAAGTAACTTATGACAGATGAATTTTAACAACATCTTATATGGACCCCTGCCAAGGACCATATGAAACCCTGGTTGAGAACCTCTGATCATAGGTCTACGGTATCAGGATTCACCTGAGGTTAAACAACTATAACCACAAATACTAACTACTATACATTTGATAATGTACTCCGAGATATATTATGCCTGAATTACAAGGATTTGTATAAAAAATTAAAAGAAGGCATAGGAGTGGCTGTGTGTTAAGTAGCTTGCTTACCAACCACATGGTTCCAGGTTCAGTCCCACTGCGTGGCACCTTGGGCAAGTGTCTTCTATTATAGCCTTGGACCGACCAAAGCTTTGTGAGTGGATTTGGAAGACGGAAACTGAAAGAAGCCCGTCGTATATATGTGCATATATATATGTGTGTGTGTGTGTGTGTGTGTGTGTGTGTTTGTATGTCTGTGTTTGTCCCCCCAACATCACTTGACAATCGATGGTGGTGTGTTTATGTTCCCGTAAGTTAGCAGTTCGGCAAAAGAGACGGATAGAATAAGTAGAGGGCCTACAAAGAATAAGTCCTGGGGTCGATTTGCTCGACTAAAAGGCAGTGCTCCAGTAAGGCCACAGTCAAATGACTGAAACAAGTAAAAAAGTAAGCATAATGAATTTATTGTTGATAACTTTTAACAACAAAATCTTACGTGGACCCCTAAAAGTTATATGTACCTCAGATGAGAACCACTGATTGTAGAAACTCCCAAACTGGCTGTGGAGATCACCAATGCTTAGAAACATAGAATTCATAGGAATATCAAGAGTTTTATTTGCATGCAACCCAAGAACGGATAAGGGCAAGGGGTGGATTGATACATATGGCCATTCAAGAATATGGCTTTCTTCCTCCGTGGCAGCAAATGTGTCTTTGTATCACAGACACTCCTGGCTATATCTTTGTGTATTTCTTGAAATTTTCTTTTGGTTTTTTTCCTTGGCGTTTGTCGAAAAATCGGTTGAGATTTAGCTATCTTGCTGTTTCGTGCCATATTAGTAAATTCTTTGTGGCATCTTATCAATATTTTTGCCACATCTTGCACAACACGAAATGCGGTTTCCTCAACGTGTCTCATTGTTTGTTTGTTTGTTGTGCGTGTATACAGGGTTTGTTTTTGTTGTTGCTGTTGTTGTCGTTGATTTTTCCTGCTGGAGACAATGGCTTTGGGAAGCAAGTGTTTTGGAAAGCAAGGCAGCTGGGGTCGGTTCTCGAATTCCAGCTGTGCACTAAGTAGAGAGAGAAAACCCAGCAGGAGTGTGCACATGGATCATATATATCTGTGTGTGTGTGTGTGTATGTTTACATGTATATATAAATAAGTATGTGTATATATGAGGGGATCAGGGGTGTGTGTGTTTGCATTTCTGTATATGATGATGAATATATATATATATTTTGTATATAAAACATGTGTGTGTGTGTGTTTGTGTGTGTATGTATATGTATATATATATATATGTGTGTGTGTGTGTGTGTGTGCGTGTGAATATATATGGGAATGGGGCTATGTGTGTGTGTAAATGTATATGTATGTGGAGATATATATATATAAAAGTGTATGTATATATAGGTATATATGTACATATCTATATCTGCGCACATATATATATATATATATTATATATATATATTATATATACATATAAATATAATATATATAATGTAGATATGTATGTATATGTAGATATGTATGTATATATACATATGTATGTAGATATGTAATATATATATATATATATATATATATATACACAAACATATATATGATATGCACATAAATATATATATATAACCATGTCACACATACATACATATAAATACATGCGTTTGTGTATGCATATCATAAGCATATGACATACATACATATATATACATACAATATACATACATATATATATATATATATATATATATATATGTAAAGATTTATATATATATATATATATACACACAATACACACATGTTTAGCATCAGGAAAGCTACAAGAGGGGTTCTTCTTCCTAAGTGTCTTAACTGCAGATGATGACATCGTTTAAACAAGATCGTTCCAGCGCTTTCCTGTTCGCTTGGATTGTTTTGCTCTGCTCCTTCACAATGCTACCATCATCATCATCATCATCGTCGTCATCATCCTCATAACCACCACCACTACCAACGTCATCATTTCTCTTCTACCTTTTTTCGTTTTCCTTTTCATCTTCTTCTTCTCCACCCCCTCCTCCTCCTCCAATTCTTCTTCTTCCTCGGCTTTATTGCTTGTTCGTCTGTAACCTTCTCCAGAATTCTACTTCATAATAGTCACTTGTACGTATGAATGTACGTGTCTGCCTATATATATATAATGTGTGTATGTTATAATATATATATATATATATATATATATATATATATGTGTGTGTGTATATATATATATATATGTGTGTGTGTGTATATATATATATATTTGTGTGTGTGGTATATATATATATGTATGTATATATATATATATAATATATGTGTGTGTGTGTGTATAAGTATATATATATATATATTAAATATATATATATATATATATATATATACACATACATACAATAAAGCAAATATATTTATTCATATTTAGACCGACGTATATGCATATCTATATACACATGCACATCTAACTATCTATCTATCTATCTATATATATATATATATATATATACATATATATATATATATACATATATGCACAGATATAGATATGTACATATATACATATTTATATACATACATACATACATTTTTAGATATACATATATCTCCACATACATATACATATGCATATACACACACATAGCCCCACTCCCATATATATATATTTATATATATATATATATATATAAACACACACATACATATATATACATGCATATATACATATATATAGCATTTTGTTTCTGTGCTATTGTCTTTCAGGTTACCATCCTCATTCCAAGAATGCAATGTCTGCGTATATAGATTGTCATGGCATCATATTGCGATACAGTTCAAGACACATGTTTGTCTTTATGACAACGGAGAGAGAGAGAGAGACAGACAGACAGACAGAGAGGAAGAGAGCAGAGGGATAGAAATTGCATGAGAAAGACAGCACGACAGTATAAGACCTTAATAGCAAAACAGCACCCTGCCCCACGCCGCATTTACTATCTCCCCCCTCTCTCCACCCTTCGCCCCGCACAAAATTTTTCTATGGTGCCGCCAGATTGGGGGGGGGAGGGTCGACGGACAGGAATGAAAAGAAGAAGGGGGACAATGAAAAGATCAGGTGAGTGGAGGAGGGGGTGGGGCCTGGGAATCAAAATGAATATATATTGAAAATAAATTGAATCAATTTAGATGCAGGCAGTGTTGGGCATGCGGTTAGGAAGCTTGGCTTTGCAAGAATGGGGTTTGGTGTTCAATCCCAGTGTGTGGCACCATAGGTAAATGTTTTCTTTCTGCTGTAGTATCGGGCCAATAAATTTTTGGTGAATTTGGTAGAGGGACAGACAGACGGACAAGCGGACATACATTTCTACATACATGATTACAGGTACATTTATGGTGATGTAAACAGGAAAAATAGAACTCAAAATATGAATATATATCTCTTTTACTCTTCTACATGTTTCGGTCATTTGACTGCAGCCATGCTGGAGCACCACCTTTAGTCAAGCAAATCTACCCCAGGACTTATTCTTTGTAAGCCCAGTACTTATTCTATCAGTCTCTTTTCTCTTTTACTTGTTTCAGTCATTTGACTGCAGCCATGCTGGAGCACCACCTTTAGTCAAGCAAATCTACCCAAGGACTTATTCTTTGTAAGCCCAGTACTTATTCTATCAGTCTCTTTTCTCTTTTACTTGTTTCAGTCATTTGACTGCAGCCATGCTGGAGCACCACCTTTAGTCCAGCAAATCTACCCAAGGACTTATTCTTTGTAAGCCCAGTACCTTA
>NC_043023.1:1366319-1398819 GCF_006345805.1 Octopus sinensis
AGAAGAAGAAAAGAAGAAGAAGAAGAGAAGAAGAAAAAGAAGAAGAAGAAAAAGAAGAAGAAGAAGAAGAAGAAGAAGAAGAAGAAGAAGTGGTGACACTAAATGTAACAAGGTCGGCCCCTTTTGAATTACAGGTACAACTCAGTTTTGCCAGGTGAGTGGACTGGAGCAACATGGAGTAAAGTGCCTTGCTCAAGGACACTCACTCTCTGTCGGTTATGATGACAAGGGTTCCAGTTGATCCGAGCAATGGAACAGCCTGCCACATGAAATTAAAGTGCATGTGACTGAGCACCCCACAGGCACGTGTACCCTAAACATAGTTCTCTGGGAGATTCAACATGACACAATATGATAAGACTGGCCCTTTGAAACACAGGTACAACTCATTTTGGTCAGCTGAGTGGACTGAAGCAACATGAAGTAAAATATCTTGCTCAAGGACAAAATGTTTAACCAGGAATTGAACTCATGACTTTACAATCACAAGCTAAACATCATAACCACTAAGTTGAATACCTTCACCACTAAGCCATGAGCATTCGCAACAACCATTAAGGGCCTACAAAAATAATGGGGTCCACCCCCTGTAACTCTCTGGGGTTCATGAAGAGCATACTGAAATCCAAACCCACAACCTCGTGATTGTCAGTAAAATGCCCTAACCGCTTAGCCACACACATACAAAGACTCACACACACAAACACACACACAGCCACACGTATAGAGCTAAACCCAATCATATGCTTATTTATACACACAGACTGGACCCTGACCCAAAGTCATTTTGCATAGCTCCCGTGTCACCTGATACACACACATACACAGAGGCATGCGCGCCTACATAAACAAGTTCTCACACACACACACATATAAACACACAGAGTAAGGGATTAAGGCCCCTTCAGTCATGAATGACCATGGGATTGCACCTAGAAAGTTTCCCTCTGAGGCACACGTCTGGGTAAAGTCGTTTATGGAAGATCAGCATTCACCCATGCATACCAGCCCCTGCTCTCCATGCCATTAAATGTACATGGAGTAAAGGGTAAAGACCCCACTCCAGTCATGAATGACCATGGAATTGCCCCTAGAAAGTTCCCCTCTGAGGCACAAGTCTGGGTAAAGTCGTTTATGGAAGACCAGCAATTGTCCATGCATACCAGCCTCCCCTCTTCATGCCACTGATGTTATCCAAGAGAAAGGCAAAGGTGCCGATACAGCTTGGCACCAGTGATGTCACAACTCATATCTACAGCTGAGTGAACTGGAGCAACGTGAAGTAAAGTGTCTTGCTCAAGAACACAACACACAGCCCGGTCTGAGAATCGAACTCACTACTTCATGATTGTGAACCTGAAGCACTAGCCACTGAGCCACGCACCTTCACACAAACACACAACATGAAATTGTATTATTTTGCTTGCATTTATGTTACCTCTGGTCAGAGTTTGACAGTTACAAAAGCGGGAGGGAGAACTATGAGGGGGCGTGTGAAGTGATGCTGGGGGTGGGATGGAGGTTGGAGTGGGGTGTCTGGAGTGGAGTGCGAGGTAAAGTTGGAGCTTGGCTTGCTGGCTGGCTTACTTCCTGGCTGGCTGGCTTGAGCAAAAACATATCATGGATAACTGCGATGAAGATGAGCCCCCAGGGGAAGAGGTCGCAGGGTTGCAGGTGGGGGTGAGTTGGCGGTGAGGAGGCAGGGGGCAACACCATTTATATAACAATCATAAGCAGCTGCGAAAATGTGACAATGATACTAACGAGGAAGACGAAGATGTTTGTGATGACGACAACAATGATGCGACAGAAATGGAGGTGGTGATGATGATGACGATGATGATGAAACAAAGATTGTGATGATAATGATGATGATGATAATGGTGGTGATGATCATCACAATGGTTATGACAAAATGGTAATAATACACAGCAATGAAGGAGCTTCTAGCGGTGATGATGACGATGATGATGATGGCAGTGGTGATAGTGGTGAGGATGATAATGTGGATGACAGCAACGATGATGACGATGATGATAACGAAGATGATGATGATAACGATGATGATGATGATAATGATGATGATGATGGCAGTGTGTTATTTAGCATCATTACCATCATCAGTGCAAACAACATGCCCATCACAACCACCATCACCACCACCATCATCATCATCATCATTGCTTTCATTGTAATCGCAACCTCTGACACCGCCAGTAATACCATCACCTTCACCATCACTGCCACTACTACTGTAAACTACATCATCACTACCGCAACTACCATCAGCACCACCATTTCCACTGACAATAATGAGACTGACAGAGAGGGAAAAAGAGAGAGAGATAGAGAAAGATAGATAGATATTTAGATAGATAGTTAGATAGATAGATAGATGGATAGATAGATAGGTATTTAGATAGATAGTTAGATAGATAGATAGATAGATAGATAGATAGATAGATAGATAGATAGATAGATAGATGGATAGATAGATAGGTATTTAGATAGATAGTTAGATAGATAGATAGATAGATAGATAGATAGATAGATAGATAGATAGATAGATAGATAGATAGATAGATGGATAGATAGATAGGTATTTAGATAGATAGTTAGATAGATAGATAGATAGATAGATAGATAGATAGATAGATAGACAGATAGAGACATAGATGAAAGATAGATAGATAGATAGATAGATAGATAGATAGATAGATAGATAGGTAGATAGATAGATAGATAGATAGATAGATAGATAGATAGATAGGTAGATAGATAGATAGATAGATAGATA
Organism: Octopus sinensis; assembly: GCF_006345805.1. NCBI lineage: Eukaryota > Metazoa > Mollusca > Cephalopoda > Octopoda > Octopodidae > Octopus > Octopus sinensis. The sequence continues at coordinate 1,369,117 of NC_043023.1, forward strand.
GATAGATAGATAGATAGCCAGATAAATAGATAGATAGATAGATATATAGACAGACAGACAGACAGACAGACAGACAGATAGATAGATAGATAGATAGATAGAAAGACAGAGAGATAGATAGAAAGACAGAGAGATAGATAGAAAGGCAGAGAGATAGATAGACAGACAGAGAGATAGATAGATAGATAGATAGATAGATAGATAGATAGATAGCCAGATAAATAGATAGATAGATAGATATATAGACAGACAGACAGACAGACAGACAGACAGACAGACAGACAGATAGATAGATAGATAGATAGATAGATAGATAGATACATAAAGATAGATAGATAGATAGAAAGATAAGTAGATAGATAGATAAAGATGGATGGACAGACAAATAGATAGATAGATAGATAGATATACACAGACATACAAAGAAGATAAACAGATAGCTAAATACTGAAATAGAAGGATAGATAAGATAGACAGACAGACGGACAGCCAGCAAGAGCAATGTAGAGACAAACAGACAAGACACCCCCACCCCATCCAATTCCCCCACTGCCCCAAACCAACCGTTTTCTAATTACTCAATGCCAATATTTGAAAAAGAAGTCCCTAAAATTTTTTAAAGGGTTTCAGGCAGACCCCTTTATTTTTTTTCCCTTCAATTTATTTTCTCCATGTTTGTGCAAGTGTGTGTGTGTGTGTGTGTGTGTGTGTATGTGATTCGGTGTGTGTGTATGTGTATGTGATTTGGTGTGTGTGTGTATGTGTATGTGTGTGTGTGTGAGTGTTGTTGCAGGTTATGTCACCTCCTCTTCCCTCTACCCTTGTGAAATTTCATCCCTCCTCCTTCTGTGAAAAATAAATATTATAAAAACATATAAAAAACCATATTAAGGTCCACATCCACCCAGCATTCACACATCAACTACCCTTAAGTCACCATTTAGCCACCCCATGCTGTGATTACTAGCAACAATGCCAAATTAAACAACAATAACAACAGTGCCACAAAGCAATGAGGGAGACCTCGACATGGTAGTCAAAATTTGTAGAAATAGCAGCCAAATCTCCCTCGAATCGCATTCTACAGTCTTACGTATACGTATATATGAGCCAATGAGGAAGACCTCTATATGGGAGATTTGGCTGCTATTTCTACCAGGTGTAGCTATCAGTAGAGGTCTCACTCATCAGCTCATATATAAATACATAAGATAGTGACGTGTGATTTGAGGAAGATTTGGCTGCTATTTCTACCAAGTCTAGCTACCATGTAGAGGTCTCCCTCAAATAACACCCTACTGTCTTATGTGTGTATATATGAGCCAATGAGGGAGACCTCTACATGGTAGCTAGACTTGGTAGAAATAGCAGCCAAATCTTCCTCAAATCACACGTCACTATCTTATGTATTTATATATGAGCTGATGAGTGAGACCTCTACTGATAGCTACACCTGGTAGAAATAGCAGCCAAATCTCCCTTAAATCATATTAAACAGTCTTACGTATATGTATATATGAGCCAATGAGGAAGACCTCTATATGGTAGCAAGACCAGGTAGAAATAGTAACCAAATCTCCCTCAAATAACATCCTACTGTCTTATGTATATATATATGTATGAGCTGATGAGGGAGACTGCTAGTTGGTAGCTAGACCTGGTAGAAATAGCAGCCAAATCTTCCTCAAATCAGACATCACTATCTTATGTATCTATATATATATGAGCTGATGAGTGAGACCTCTATATGGCAGCCACACCTGGTGGAAATAGAAGCCAAATTTTCCTCAAATCACACCCTACTGTCTTATATAAGTATATATGAATGGCCCATTGAGGGAGACCTCTATTTCATGGCAAGACATGGGAGAAATGGCAACTAAATCAAACTCAAATCACATGCTACTCTATTATATATGTTTATATGTATGTATGAGCCAATGAGGGAGACCTCTACATGGTAGTTACACCTGTTAGAAATAGCAGCTAAATCTCCCTCATTCATACCCTACTGTCTTATGTATGTATGAGCCAATAAGGGAGACCTCTACATGGTAGCTATACCTGGTAGAAATAACAGCCAAAACTCAATCAAATCACATTCCATCTTAAAAATAGGCACACTGGGTAATTTGTCCTGAGTTTTTTTACACTTAGGGATGGTCATAGTTGGAATGAATGTGATCTTAGACTAATCAGATAAAATTTAGGATTAAAAAACTGGTGTTGATTTTTTTGTGTACCTGTAACTTAGTGGTTTGACAAGAGATTGATACAATAAGTGTGAGTCATGAAAAGACATATGCTAGGATCAATTTGTTTCACTAAACCCCTCAAGGTTGTGCCAAAACAAGGCCTCTATCTCTTTAGGCAAACAATAACAGACATAAAGGATGTATTTATATTGTATAGTTGCAAAGATAATTTACTTGGCGTAAGCAAGTCCTATCTTTACAGCTGTTTCACATAACTGATGACTGTTTGCTATAAACATGAATATCATGCAAGCATGTACAATACCAAGTGACTATTGTAGATATACATAAAAGCAAAGAACACAGATAAAGACATCATGATTTTGCTGCACAGTGCTACCAAAATCCATGTTGATATTTTCCCTTTGGTTTTTCCAAATACTTAATATAATAACTTAACATTGACCTTTCTTACATTATATTCATGGTTGTATGAATGAGTCATCAGTTGTCCGAAACAACTGTAAAGAAAACACTTGATTACATCATACAATTTGTAAATGTAACTTTGCATATAAATTACATTACTTTCATCTGTTTTTTTTTTGTTTTTCATCTGTTCTTTCAAAGATCATTCTTATTGCCGACTTTCTACCTCTGTAATCTGTACCCTGATGAAGAGGTTTAAGGTTCAAATTTCTCTGAGCACTACTTGGTGGTACTTTGCATCAGGGGTACATAAGCATTTCGTTGCATATTATATATCTATATATAAATACACACACATGTGTGTATATATATATACATATATAGATACACAAAAATACCTTTACACATACACAACCAACCAAATAAATATATAGATAGATAGAGAGAGAGAGAGAGGCAGGGTGAGATAGTCAGGAAGATGTAGATAGATAAACAAAGAGATAGATAGAAAGATAGATAGTCAGATTGAGAGGCAATACAGATAGAGTGACAGATGCACTGACAGACAGACAGACAGATAAGCAGATAGATGGATAGCTAAATAGGTTGATAGAGAGATAGATAAGTGGATGGATAGATAGAAAGAGATGGATAGATAGATAGATAGATAAATAGAAAGATGGATAGATACATAGATAGATGAAAAATAGAAAGATAAATAGATAGATAGATAAATAGGTAGACAGACAGACAGACAAATATATAGTAGGAAGGATAGATGACTGATTTGATAGAGAGGCAGATAAACAGAAAGACAGCCAGGCAGACAAACAGACAGACATCAACCACAACTGCTATGAAGGCAGCGCTAGTGGTATTGAATTACCATATTGATAAAGAAGCTGTTCATGATGATGTTAGAGGTGATGGTCATGGGGGGGAGGGATACTGTAACCCAAATCTCAAACAGCAGAAAGTGCTCTCTCTCTCTCTCCTCTTCCTTCCTATCTCTTTCCTCCTCCACATCTACATTTTCTCCCTCCAGTGAAGGAGAGCACACTGGTGCATTGTGGGAAGGACTATTAACTTAATAGGGCTACTTGACTGCCCATGTGGATGGCTTCTGTATTGGTGGTGGTGGTGATGGCAGTGGCGGAGGTGGTGGTGGCGGCGGCGGTGGTGGTGCTGCTGGAGGCAGTGGCGGTGGTGGAAGCAGTGGTGGTGTAAGCGGTGGTGGTGGTGGTGACAGTGGTGGTGGTGGTGGAGGTGGTGGTGGAGGTGGTGGAGGTTGTGGAGGTGGTGGTGGCAGTGGTGGTGTAAGCGGTGGTGGTGGTGGAGGTGGAGGTGGTGGTGGAGGTGGTGGTGGAGGTGGTGTCGGTTGTGGAGGTGGTGGCGGCAGTGGTGGTGTAAGCGGTGGTGGTGGTGGAGGTGGAGGTGGTGGCGGCGGTGGTGGTGACTGTATTGCTGCACTGGGGACAGGGGAGGGTCAAGCTGCTCTTGTTGTTTAGCCCCAGGTCAGTCCCGATCCAGCAGATCTATGCTCAAAGCTGTTCCAACTAATGTAATACCATCCAATCTTTTACTCATAGTGTATCTTGGACTACATTATCTAAAGTATAGTACAGCAATTAGCATTAGCAGCCATACTTCTTGTTCCTACTTAGCCCCGGGTCAGTTCTGATCCAGCTGACCTATGATCAAAGATAGTTTAGCTGAGATCATCCCATATTTTATTCAGGTATAGTGTATCTAGGACTACATTACCCAATGTATAGTACAATAGTTAATATTAGCAATTATAATTCTTGTTAATATTGTCAGTCCTGGTGTTCTTGATGTGACCACCCTACTTTTTATTCAGACACAGTATATCTAGGACTACATTATCGAATGTACAGTATAGTATTTAGTATTAGTGGTGTGTCTATATCCAGATAGGCTTATGATCAAAGACGTTCCAGCTGTGACCATCCCATCTTTTATTCAGACATAGTGTATCTAGGACTACATTATCGAATGTACAGTATAGTAGTTAGTATTAGTATATGTAGTTGGTAAGCAAGCTACTTACAACACAGCCACTCCTATGCCTATGTACAGAAGGTAAAGAGTAAAGACCTCCTTCGGTCATGAATGACCATGGGATTGCAATTGGAAAGTTCCACTCCGAGGCATGAGCCCAGGCAAGGTTGTTTCGTGGAAGACGAGCAGTCGCCCATGCATACCAGGTTCCCCTTTCTGTGCCAACGATGTTGTCCAAGAGAAAGGCAAAGGGTCCGATACACCTTGGCACCAGTGAAGTTGCAACTCATTTCTACAGATGGAACAATATGAAAAATGAAGCATCTTGCTCAAGAACACAACACACAGCCTGGTCTTGGAATCGAACCCACTACCTCACAATTGTGAGCCCAATGCTCTAACCACTGTGTACAGTATAGTTGTTAGTATTAGCTGCAGAGTGAAAGATGGGATGGTCATGGCCAGAACATTTTTGATCACAGGTCTCTCGGCTCGATCAAGACTGACCAGGAACTAAACAACAATAACAACTATTTAGGCACTAAAACTAACTAATATACTATACATTGGATAATGTAGTCCTAGATACACAATGGCTGAATAAAAGATTGGATGGTCACACCTGGAACATCTCTGATCATAAGACTACTGGATCAGGTTTGACCTGGGGCTAAACAATGAGAACTTTCGCCACCATGACTGACTTTTATTTTGTACATTAGATAATGTAGTCCTAGATACACAATGTCTGAATAAAAGATTGGATGGTTACACCTGGAACATCTCTGATCATAAGACTACTGGATCAGGTTTGACCTGGGGCTAAACAATGAGAACTATAGCCACCAAGACTAACTTTTATTTTGTACATTAGATAATGTAGTCCTAGATACACAATGTCTGAATAAAAGATGGGATGGTCACATCTGGAACATCTCGGATCATAAGACTACTGGATCAGGTTTGACCTGGGGCTAAACAATTAGAACTATAGCCACCAAGACTAACTTTTATTTTGTACATTAGATAATGTAGTCCTAGATACACAATGTCTGAATAAAAGATGGGATGGTCACATCTGGAACATCTCGGATCATAAGACTACTGGATCAGGTTTGACCTGGGGCTAAACAATGAGAACTATAGCCACCAAGACTAACTTTTATTTTGTACATTAGATAATGTAGTCCTAGATACACAATGTCTGAATAAAAGATGGGATGGTCACAGCTGGAACAATTTTGATCATAGGGCAGCTGAATCAGCACAGGCCTATGGTTAAACAACAGCTACAGTCACTAATATGAACTACTATTAAGTATACATTAGAAAATGTAGCCTTACCTGAATATAAGATGGGATGGTCACTGCTGGAACATCTTTAATAAAAGGTCTGCAGGATCAACTCTGACCCAGGGCTAAACAACAACTATAGTCACCAATACTTGCTACTATACTGTACATTAAATAATGTAGTCCTAGATACACTATGTCTGAATAAAAGATGGGATGGTCACAGATGGAACATCCTTGATCATTGGTCTACTGGATCAGGACTGGCCTGGGGTTAAACAACAGCAACAGCCACTAATACTAACTACTACTAGTATACATTAGGTAATATAGTCTTCTCTGAAGATAAGATGGGATGGTCACTTCTGGAATATCTTTGATTATAGGTTCATAGCTTTGGATTAAGACTGTCCTGTGGCTAAACAAAACAATAACAAAAACAACAGTGAAAAACCACCACCAATCTACTACTACTACTACTACTACCACCACCACCTCTACCTCCACTAGCACCTATACAACAATGCAAGAAGCCATACTGAAGATACAGTAATAATTACAACCAGCATTATTTACATTTAGACATCTTGACTTGGTGGTTGTGGTGGTGATGGTCGCAGTGGTATTGGTAGAAGACGAGGGGGTGGTGGCAGTAGTGTGGTGGTGGTGGTGGTGGTAGTGATAGTGGTAGTGTTGGTGGTGATGGCGGTCGTAGCGTTTGTGATGGTGGTGACAGTGATGATGGTGGTGGTAGTGATGGTGGTAGTAGCGTTTGTGGTGGTGGTGGTGGTGATAGTGACGATGGTGGTGTTGGTGTTAGTGGTGGTGATGGTGGTGGTAGTGATAGTGGTGGTGATGGTGGTGTTGGTGTTAGTGGTGGTGATGGTCGCAGTGGTATTGGTAGAAGGTGAGGTGGTCGCAGTAGTGTGGTGGTGGTGGTAGTGATAGTGGTGGTGATGGTGGTGGTGGTAGCGTTTGTGATGGTGGTAACAGTGATGATGGTGGTGGTGGTAGTGATGGTGGTAGTAGCGGTGGGTTTTATAGTAGTTGTGGTAGTGGTAGTTGGTGATGGTGGTAGTGTCTCTAACAAGAATGACGACCAACACAACAACCTCACCATACTACCACCACAGCCAACACCACCATCACCACCACCTGCAACAATAACAAGAACAATGCCACAAATGCACAACCACTCCACCCCCACCCCCACCACCACAGAAGTACATCCTCGCCGCCTCTTCCAACTTAAGCCGAAGCAGCACCGCCAATACCACCTCCAACACAACCACCACTACCTTCCCAGCCCTATTATGCATTCACAATACCAACGCCATCGCCACCACTGCCGACAATAACTACAACACTAGCACAAATGTACATCTTCGTCACCCCCCACAACAGACCCACCCCACCCCCACCACATAGCCTAGCTCCCTCCCCCCCCCCATCATCCAATCCCTCCTTGTCACAGCCATTTCAAAGCCACCGCATGCAGAGACAGTTTTCGTCCGTATGTTTGTGTCGTTTTAATAGAATCATAATTGTCCTCAGTGTATACACACACATGCATGAATATATACACACATATATAGAACCTCCAGGCGCAGGAGTGGCTGTGTGGTAAGTAGCTTGCTTACCAACCACATGGCTCCGGGTTCAGTCCCACTGCGTGGCATCTTGGGCAAGTGTCTTCTGCTATAGCCCCGGGCCGACCAAAATCTTGTGAGTGGATTTGGAAGACGAAAATGAAAGAAGCCCACCATATATATATATGTATATATATATATATATATATATATATATATATATATATATTATATATATTGTGTGGTAAGTAGCTTGCTTACCAGCCACATGGTTCCAGGTTCAGTCCCACTGCGTGGCATCTTGGGCAAGTGTCTTCTGCTATAGCCTCGGGCCGAACAAAGTCTTGTGAGTGGATTTGGTAGACGGAAACTGAAAGAAGCCCACCATATATATATATATATATATATTGTGTGGTAAGTAGCTTGCTAACCAGCCACATGGTTCCAGGTTCAGTCCCACTGCGTGGTATCTTGGGCAAGTGTCTTCTGCTATAGCCCTGGGCCGACCAAAGTCTTGTGAGTGGATTTGGTAGATGGAAACTGAAAGAAGCCCACCATATATATATATATATATATATATATATTGTGTGGTAAGTAGCTTGCTTACCAGCCACATGGTTCCGGGTTCAGTCCCACTGCGTGGCATCTTGGGCAAGTGTCTTCAGCTATAGCACCGGGCCGACCAAAGTCTTGTGAGTGGATTTGGGAGACGGAAACTGAAAGAAGCCCGTCGTATATATATATATATATGTGTGTGTGTTTGTGTGTCTGTGTTTGTCTCCCTAGCATTGCTTGACAACCGATGCTGGTGTGTTTACGTCCCGTCACTTAGCGGTTCAGCAAAAGAGACCGATAGAATAAGTACTGGGCTTACAAAGAATAAGTCCCGGGGTCGATTTGCTCGACTAAAGGCGGTGCTCCAGCATGGTCACAGTCAAATGACTGAAACAAGTGAAAGATTAAAAGAGAGAGTATATATATATCATCATCTGGAACATGTGTGTAAGCTTGCTTCCCAACCCCATGATCACAGGTTCAGTCCCACTACACGGCAACTTGCGACTTCTACTATAGCCTCGGGCTGACTACAGCCTTCTGAGTGGATTTTGTAGACAGAAACTGAAAGAAGTCTTGGTACGTGTGTGTGTGTGTTCAAATTTTCTCAACCATTTCTGATGTGCCTCACACTCCAAATCTCTCATTGTCTCTAACCTCCTCTCCACAATTTTTGAACCTCTTCAATCAGCGTCAAAGTTAATCCAGAAGTATTCTGGAGTATTCTATAAGTTTCCATATACACACACACATATATACATACACACACACACACACACACACACACACATATATATATATATATATATATATATACATATCTATATATATCAAGCTGAAGTTGTCTGTGTATGGCAGGTTTGGTAGCCTTCAACTAACACTATCTCCTCCGAGACCCCACAGTGCAAGTTGATTAAAATTGAGAGTATGATAGAAGAAGGATTGCTCTTCCTTCCATTGAAGAAAAAATTCAAATCGGATCATGTTAACACCAAAAATTATTTACATCAAAAAGGTGCTTTTTTTCTATGAAAATCCCTATTTTTTACGATTTTTTGACTGCTGTGTCGCCATTTTTCGATGTATTTCAACCAGAAAAATGTTCACTTAAAGAGAATAACAAGCTACATAATGCAAAATTTTTACTTTTCAAAAATTTCAATTCCAAAGGATTGAAACAAACCCAAGCAACGCCGGGTGATACTGCTAGTTTATATATATATATTCTGAGACTGGCTTCAGTCACAACAAAGATTGCACCTAGAAAGTTACCCTTCCAGCCACAAGTCCAGGCAAGGTTGTCTATGAAAGACCAGCAGTCGTCCATGCATACCGGCCTCCCCTCTCCATGCCACCACTGTTATCCAAGGGAAAGGCAAAGGGGCTGATACAGCTTGGCACCAGTGACATTGCAACTCATTTCTAGAGCTGAGTGAACTGGAGTAATGTGAGATAAAGTGTCTTGCTCAAGAACACAACACAGCCCGGTCCAGGATTCGAGCTCACAACCTCATGAGCGTAAGCTCGACGCTCTAACCACTGAACCATGCGCCTTCATATATATATATATATATATATATATATATATATATATATATGCATATATGTAATGTTGCTTGCAACCCCATAAATTATTCAGTAGCATTCAACAAATGTTGAAATGAATTTTAGTCAGAGACGAAGAGTAAGGACGAAGTGAGAACAGAGTTTAATGAAAACTTTATTGAAAAAAGATGGAGCACAGGAAAGTTGTGTAATATATTTGCTCTATGCAAACACACACACACATATATATACCTATATATACACAACGGTTAAGGAATGGAGAAGATCCATATACACACACATATTTATACACATATATATATATAATACATATATATATACATGTATATACATATGTATACACACATACATACATACATATATATATACATATATATATATATATACATATATATATACATATATATGCATATATATATACATATATATATACATATATATATATACATATATATATACATATATATATATACATATATATATATATATATATATATGTATGTATGTATGTGCAGATGTGTGCATATATGAATGCATGTGTATGTCTATCTGCGTGTCTGTGTTTGTGTGTATATTTGTAATAAATATTTATGAAAATCTGTCAAATCCTTTTGCACAGTGTATTGCAACAACAACAACAACAACAACAACAACAACACAAAAATATTGTTATAATAAATAGATTTATAAATTTTTTAGATAGAAAATTTCATAAACCGAATACACATGGCTACGCAAAAAATATATCTCTTCTTGTCTTGTTTTAGTTTCCGTCACTGGATAGTGGCCATGCTGGAGCACAGCATTGGAGAGTTTGGTCAAACGAATGAACCCGAGTATTTGTGTTTTTTCTGGAGTGTGGTACTTATGATTTTGTCTCGTTCTGCTGAATTGTTAAGTCATGGGAATGTAAACAAACCAACACCACTTGTCAAGCAGTGGTGGAGCACAAACACACACACACACATATATATACACACCTCTTCTGTATCTGTGGAGTGGTTGGTGTTAGGAAGGGTATCCAGTCGTAGAATGCCAGCCAGAACAGACACAGTAGCCTTGGGTAGTTTTTCTACCTTGCTGGCCCCTGTCAACCATCACAGGCCAACAGGTATTTAGGACCTGATGATATGCCATAAAGCCAAACCCTTTATGGACGGGAAACCTCAGGTAATCCCATAAACTGGCCTTCCCATTTTTAATGTATGTATGTATGTATGTATGTATGTAGAAACCATACCACATTGAAACTCCAACGTCTGGCAGCTGATGTGGCAGACACCCATAAAATTATTAACCATCTTACAAACAATAACTCTGAGCACCTTTTCAAACTCCACCTGTCTAACATCCATGGACATATTTACAAAGTCAGAAAACAGCACAGCTCCTTCCATGACTTTCGAAAACATTTTTTCACGCTGAGAGTTGCTGAAGCATGGAACAAACTGCCGGCATCAGTTGTTAGTTGTCGGAGCACTATATCCTTCAAAACTTCCATGCTTCCTGAGATTTGCCAACACTACACCTGATTTTCTCCCCTCCATACACAAGCAAGCATCTATCTGACTCATACACTGTTCACTTCCCAGACATTTGTACATTACTGCATGTTCTTTAGAAACACTTGTGACAAGTTGTGGTGCACCTGAGCACTGTATACAATAATTTCATTATTATTATTATTATATTATTATAACAGACAATTGGAGTCCAGACAGCTGCTTGGTTGGTCAGTCCTATGTCAAAAATGTTCATCCACGGCAGCATGGAGAATGGACATTAAATGATGATGATGATTTATAAGAATGATATGACATGGATGGAGGATATCAGGCTTTAATCATAGATCACAACATTTGTTTCTGCACCATACATCTGCTCTATGTTGCTGAGTTTATATTCTGACACCATTATAGGAGATTATTCTTTATCATATAATTAATGTCTGCAAGAGAGGTATGATGTCAATAGATCTGGATGTCCTGATATGGGAAGAGGCTGAAAATGATTGCCGAATCTGGAGACAAGTACTACACAGGGGGATTGAGTGAGGGGAAGAGAAATCAGAACTTTCCACCAAGGGTAAACACACCAAGGAAAAGTAAGTAGCAGTCTCTCCATGCATGACTTCCACTTATGTGTGGGTCTCTGCAACCAGAGCAAATGCTGCATCACCATCAGCAGCTGACACAAAATTCTCCAGGCACAGATCTGACTGCGGCTATGCTGGGGCACTACCTTGAAGGGGTTAAGGGGAACAAATCAACCCCAGGACTTACTTTATATATATATATATATTTTCTTTTAAAGTCTGGTACTTATTCTATTGGTCTCTTTTGCTGAATTGCCAAGTTACAGGGACGTAAACACACCAACACCAGTTGTCAAGTAGTGATGGGGGGATACATAAATACACAAAAACACAATACACATACAGAGAGACAGGCATAGGAGTGGCTGTGTGGTAAGTAGCTTGCTTACCAACCACATAGTCCCGGGTTCTGTTCCACCGCGTGGGGCACCTTGGGCAAGTGTCTTCTACTATAGCCTCGGGCTGACCAAAGCCTTGTGAGTGGATTTGGTAGACGGAAACTGAAAGAACCCCGTTGTATATATGTATATATATATATATATATGAGTGTGTGTGTGTATATGTTTGTGTGTTTGTGTTTGTGTGTCTGTGTTTGTCCCCTCCACCATTGCTTGACAACCAATGCAGGTATGTTTACGTCCCTGTAACTTAGCTGTTCGGCAAAAGAGACCGATAGAATAAGTACTAGGCTTACAAAGAATAAGTCCTGGGGTTGCTTTGCTCGACTAAAGGCGGTGCTCCAGCATGGCCACAGTCAAATGACTGAAACAAGTAAAAAGGAGTAAAAGAGTAAAACTATAAAAATTCATGTAATTTATCCAGGTGGTTTTCAGGATAAAATTTGTTAAAAAAAGCTTCTCCTCATGTAACCTTTACACCCAAAAGTTTTCAGATTTGTCGACATGTCCAGGGGAAAAAGGTTTTCAATTTAGTTGTATTTAGCATAATTTCACTTACTTATGATTAGATTTTATTAAATTTGCATGAAATAAAAATAATTTCTGTTTAACAGGTATCACATTAAAAGCTATTAAATTACAAAGTGTTTGCGTTGTTTATAATAATACGACCCGGACTGCAATTACCAGTATGAACGTCAGACTTCAAAAAATACTTAACCATTTAAGGGTTTTTAGTAAATTTATACAGAAAATGTAAGCATTATACTACCCCCACATACATAAAAGTCAACTTTATTATATTTAAACCCTTATTTTTTTCTGTAAAAACCTATCCTGACATTAAATGAGTCAACTTCCGGTACAGATGTTTACATTTTGTACGTCTTTTCAACAAAAAAAATTCTAAACAATTCTGGAAACGATCTACTCATGTACTTTACATACCCCTAAAGTTTACTATTTTTTTTTCAAAACGAAAAATGCATAAATTACATCGGTTTTAAAGTGTATATATATATATATATATATATATATATACCGGAGTAAACACATAAATGTGAAACAAGGTGGAAAAAAGAGTACTCCAATACCAGGGGTATTGCTTTATTTCAAAGCAGCAGAAATTCAACAAAACCTGTTACTCTGAGGTTCACGTTCCCGTTCGTCGGACAGTTTTTGGAATCGAACTCAGAATCTTGGGGGTTAGTAGCCTGCGCTCTTAACCATTACGCCATAAGCCCGTGGTCTTATCCGTCGAATGTAAATAATGCTAATAATGTACATAATTCCTCATCTCTTAAATATAGAACTATATATATAGTTAATTAATATATATTATATATATCTGTCAATGTAAAAACTGTCCGACGAATGGGAACGTGAAACTCAGAGTAACACGTTTTGTTAAATTTCTGCTGCTTTGAAATAAAGTATGTGTATATATATATATATATATATGACAGGCTTCTTTCAGTTTCTATCAACCAAATTCACTCACAAGGCTTTCGTTGGCCCAAGGCTATAATAGATGACAGTTGCCCAAAGTGCCACGCAGTGGGACTGAACCGAGAACCATGTGGTTGGGAAGCAAGTTCCTTACCATAACTGCCACGATCTGCAGTTATAGATGAATATTTTTCAGCAGCAGGCGTGAATGGGCACTTCACCGGGTGGAATATATACATATATATTTATCATTAGTTAGATGTCCTTAAGTCAGAAAAAAAATCCACCCGATATTAAAAATAGAGTGGTTATATTTTTATATCACTGAGGACTATATTACAGGCTATGGTACATAACTTGTCAGAATTTTACTGTCTGTTTCATGCAGATTATTGCACTTGGCAATATTGATGGCTCTTCAGACATGCTATGCACTTATCTATCTATCTATCTGCATATCTCTCTATCTACCTATCTATCCATTACTCCATCTATCTTTTTATCTCTCCTTCCATCCATCTATCTATCTATCTGTTTACCTATCTGTCTATCTATTTATCTATCTATATCTATCTATCTATCCAATAATCTATTTATCTCTCTTTTTATCCATCTTTCCATCTATTATCTATCTATCTATCAAACTATCTATCTGCCTATCTATCCAATCTATCTATCAATCTACATACCTATTTATCTATTTATTTATATATATATATATATATATATATACGTGTGTGTATCTATCCAATCATTTGTGTATCTATATCTATGTATCTAGCCATCTAAAAAGCTCTCTATCTCTCTCTAACTATTTGCTTATCTATCTATCTATCTATCTATCTATCTATCATCTATCTATCTTTCTTTCTGCCTGTCTATCCTATAGTCTGTGTATCTATGTCTATGTATCTAGCCATCTAAAAATCTCTCTCTCTCTATCTATCTGTCTATCTAACAGTCTATGTATCTATATCTATGTATTCAGCAATCCAATAATCTATCTACCTATCTCTCAATAGAAATAAACCCACACACACATACATTCATTCATACATATTTCAAACCTGCATATCTGTATATATACAGCCATGCATACGCATAAGCATATCTACATAACTACATAACTACATACAAGCAAGAGCATATACATATGTACATATATGCATACACACACACATACGCACATCCACACACACACACACACACACAAACATACAAACATCCACACACACATATATACACACACTGCGACTGATTTGAACCTTCTGAAAAAACTTGAATAAAACTCATAGAAAAACATACACACATACATATATACCTGCAGAATCTTGCTCTACCTCTGTATTGAGCACTCTTTCTCATACAAACTTCATCACCCACTTGCACACACACACACACACACACACACACATACATACACACACGAATATACTAAGGCTGTGTACATTTATATTTCCCACCCTCATGTATACTCAAATACAGTAGGACATTTCGTTGTGGCAGTAACTGTCGCAGGGAAGATATTTACTGCGATGTTCTCTGCATATATCTTCTTGAATGTGGCCAGAGAGAGAACTTCTCCTGTCCGTTGTTGTCATTTGTTGCCAAAGAATGAAGTATCTAAACAACAGCTGCCCAACAAATTCAGATGGATGAAATATCTTCTCTGAGACCATTATTCTGGTGCCGAAGCTTTTCTACAATTCAATCTACAAGAGTCTGGTAAATATATATGTACACGGTTTTACGGTAATTGAATCTACACAATCTGATTGAATTAAGATATAGGTAGAACAGGTGTAGGTGTGACTGTGGTAAGAAGCTTCCCAACCAGGTGGCTCTGGGTTCAGTCCCACTGCATGGCACCTTGGCCTAGTGTCTTCTACTATAGCTTTGGGCCAACTTAAACCTTGTGATTGAATTTGGGAGATGGAAACTGAGAGAAGCCTGCAATAGAGATCTACACACATGCATTTATATATATATATATATATATATATATAATACATACATATATACATATATACATAAAAAGTAAAAAGTGGGAACATTATGGAAGTATCTTTTATTATTTTTCATTTCCACTTGTTTCAGTAATTAGACTGTGGCCATGCTGGGGCACTACCTTGAATTTTAGTCTAATGAATTGACCCCAGTACTTCTTTAAGCCTAGTACTTATTCTATCAGTCTCTTTTGTTGAACGGCTACGACACACATACATAGGCATATACATATATAAACATAAATACATACATACACAGGCACACACACATATATATGTACATTATTTACATACGACTGATATCTGTTTGTTGTTAACACAACGTTTCGGCTGATATACCCTCCAGCCTTCTTCAGGTGTCTTCGGGAAATTTCAAACCTGGGTTCTCATTCCTAATGTAGTTTTTGATGTTATTATTATTATTATTACTGTTATTGTTCAGATCACTGCTTAGAATCGAACTCAGAATCTTGGGGTTAGTAGCCCGCGCTCTTAACCAATATGCCATATGCCCGTAGTCTTATCCGTCGACTGTAAATAATGTAAATAATGCACATAATTCCTCATCTCTTAAATATAGAACTATATATATATATATACATGAAGGAGGACAAAATTTTGTTAGTGAACAGGTCCCAGTCCCAAAGCGATGAAAATATTTTGACAAATTAAATTTAAATGTTGAAGTGAATCTATCGGTTTTGTGTGTTTCTTAGATGGCTTATAAACACCTTCCACACTGCAATTGTTTATATATACATATATGTGATGGACTTCTTTTAGTTTCTATTTACCAAATCCACACATAATGCTTTGGTTGGCCAGAGGCAATAGTAGAAGACACTTGCCCAAGGTACCACACAGTGAGATTGAACCCAGAACCATGTGGTTGGGAAGCGAATTCTTACCACACAACCACGTCTGCACTTATGCTCAAAGATTTTCAAAATATTTTTCCCTTTAATCAGGCAGGTTACATTAATTGAGCTTTATAAAGTACTAGCAGTATCGCCCGGCATTGCTCAGGTTTGTTTCGACCCTTTAGAATTAGAATTTTTGAAAAGTAAAAATTTTGCATTATGTAGCTTGTTATTCTCTTTAAGTGAACATTTTTCTGTTTCAAATACACCGAAAAATGTCGACACAGCAGTCAAAAAATCGTAAAAAGTAGGGATTTTCATAGAGAAAAAGCACCTTTTTGATGTAAATAATTTTTGGTTTTAACATGGTCCAATTTGAATTTTATCTTCTACGGAATGAAGAGCAAGCCTTCAATTTTGGTCAACTTGCGCTGCAGGGTCTTGGAGGAGATAGTGTTAGTTAAAGGCTACCAAACCTGCCACACACAGACAACTTCAGCTTGATATATATATAGATTACCGGTTTGTGTGTGTATGTCTATCTTTACAAATAATAAGAATTACAAGTCTAGGATTAGGAAATAAGAAAAAATTAAGAAATGATTATTAAAAATTAGAAATTAAAACTGTTTGGTCTCATATTGTGTTTAGTTAAGAGGATGTCTGATATTTTGTTGGAAAGTTCCTTCTCATATATGTTGGTTATTTAGGGGCTTGGTTATTTAGGGGCAGTTTGATAGGACCCCATGCAACAGAAAGATTTGGAATCTCCTTACAGGAAGCTAACTCACTGGGATCGGGCAGTCCAATATCAATACACACACACATATTTATATACACACATATATACACATATATATATATATACATGCAAACACACATATACACACATATATATCATATACATTCACACACACATATACACACATACACTCACATATATACATATATACACACGCACACACACACATATACACATACATAAATATATATACATATGCACATATATACATATCTATATATGTATATACACACATATATATATTTATATATGTGTACACATATATACATATATACATACATATATACATAAATAGACAAACAAATATGTACCTTTATATATCTATGTACACACATATATACATATATATGCATACACACAATATACATATACATATAAATACACACAATATACATATACATACATACATATATATATATATATATACATATATACATATACACACAATATACATATATACATACAATACATACAATATACATATACATACACAAACAAGCATACATGGAACTGTACACATTTGATGGCTATTGATTTATCCTCTGACTGGTTCCAAATCTACCATCTGCAACCAACCAGAACATTTCCATTTTTTTCATTTTTTAACACAAAGTTTTCTCTCAATTCTACGTTTAAGCCCCAGAGATTGTAATTTTGGAATAAAAAAGTTGGGTTCAGATTTGGGGTTAGGGTAAGGTTTAGGGCTAGGGTTTCTTGTAAAGGTTTAGGGTAAGGGTTTACAGTTAAGGTTTGGAATTAAGATTTAGGGTTACAGTTAAACAGAGAAAGGGAAAGTAAAAAAGATTGAATTAGCGGTGTGCATGTGTGTGTGTGTGCGTGTATGTTTGTATGTGTGTGTGTGTATATGTTTGTATGTGTGTGTGTGTGTATGTATGTGTGTATATATATATATATATATATATTTCTCTTTCTATCACTCTCTCTCTCTCTCTCTATATATATATATATATACATATATATATTTCTATACATGTTTATGTACATATATATATATATTCAAGTATGTATAAGCATATATACACATTTTTATGCATATATCTATACATGTATAAACATATATATATATATATATATATGCATGGATAAATAAAATATATATATGTGTGTGTGTATCAATATATATATACATATAAACTTATTACCAACACGCACACACAGAGACTCTCTCAAACATACATACAGGCACACACACACACACCAATTTTTTGTCCATAGATGTGTTCTGCAATATCTATAAAATGAACAATATGGAAAAAAAAATGTTCAAAAAGCATGAAAAAAAACCATGTAAATTTCTCAGGGAGAACACGTTTATTGCTTAGCTCTGCTACGTTCTATCTTTCATATATATATATATATAATTAATCAATATAGGGTGGTGAAAAAAATTTTGTAGAATTCTTTTTGCCACCAGCGGCCTAGTGGGAAAAAATTAAATAGTCATAGACCATTTTTAAGTTCAACATCAACAATCAAGGAACGGCCATAATAGGCCATTCACCCACTAGAAATAACAGCCAAAGCTTCAACCGACTTGGCTATTTCTTGCTGAAGAATCTGAGGGCCTATGGAAGATTGGCTTGATTTAATTTAATCAGGTTAGTTTACCATTAAACAGCAGACGAAACGGTGCATCGTACAAGAAATTACAGGGTAAATGTTTTTTTAAATTTTCTCCTGTTTACGGAATTGATCTTTATTTGCGGTTGAAGCTTTGGCTGTTATTTCTAGTGGGTGAATGGCCTATTATGGCCGTTCCTTGATTGTTGATATATATATATATATATATATATACAAACACATATATGTTGATGTTGTATACAATTATACATTTCATACATAATGTACAATTATGTATGTGTGTGTGTGTGAGTGTTTGTTTAAAATAGCTCAGCTGGAATGTCAAGGTTGGAATGCCTCCCTATATTTCCCTTTTCAAGTGGGTTATTGGAATGAAAGTAAAATTTGTAATAAGAATAATAAGTAGAAAAAAGAAGAAAAAGAAACAAAAATGTGCAAATATTACAAATATTACAAATACAGCCTTTATGTATGTGCTTTAAATTATATGTGGTTATGCAATTCAGATGTTTACTTTGGAACCACAAGATAGTGGTTTCAATCCCACAGCACAGCATCACAGGTACGTCTCTTCTGTTAAAGTTCAGGGTCGCTCAATACCTTGAGAGCAAAATAAGTCTTGACTAATAGTTATGCCTAGTCTTAACCAATTTTAGTGTTTTTAAATATTTTCATTCATGAATGCATAACCAACACAGTCTCTTTTCTCTTTTACTTGTTTCAGTCATTTGACTGTGGCCATGCTGGAGCACCGCCTTTAGTCGAGCCAATCGACCCCAGGACTTATTCTTTGTAAGGCTAGTACTTATTTGATTGGTCTCTTTTACTGAACCGCCATGTTACGGGGATGTAAACACACCAGCATTGGTTGTCAAGTGATGTTGGGGTACAAACACAGACACACACACACATATATATATATATGTATACATATATACCACGGGCTTCATTCAGTTTCTGTCTACCAGCTCCACTCACAAGGCTTTGGTCGGCCTGAGGCTAAAGTAGAAGACACTTGCTCAAGGTGCCACACAGTGGGAATGAACCCGGAACCATGTGGTTGGTAAGCAAGCTACTTATTTCTTTATTGCCCACAAGGAGCTAAACATAGAGGGGACAGACAATGGGATTAAGTCAATTACATTGACCCCAGTGTGTAACTGGTACTTATTTAAATCAACCCCGAAAGGATGAAAAGCAAAGTCGACCTCAACGAAATTTGAACTCAGAACGTAGTGGCAGATGAAATACTGCAAGGCATTTCGCCGGTGTGCTAATGATTCTGCCAGCTCACCATAAGCTACTTACCACACAGCCACTCCTGCATCTACTGAACATATTTTTCTTGCTACTTTAACTCATTATTTAATTTCTTGATATAAATTTACTCTCCCTAAATGCAATTACCTTCCCTGTCACAAATAATAACAATCACCAATTGCTGCTCTTTAAATTTTTTTCTGCATACAGGTTCGTTTACACACAAACTCTCGTACAAGCAACATGGACTAAAAACTTCTTAAGACAATACAAAATTGCAATGTTTTCCCCAGTTTCAATGTTGTGATTAGAGAAACATGAAACCACTCGACTATCATAATATTATATCCTTTAGCCCTTTGTGAGCCGCTCTCCAGCTATCTATCTGAGGTTTCATATAGCTACGGTGTGGCCTCACATGGAATTTGCATCACTGGTCTGGAAACCCTATCTTGCCCGGGATATTAATCCTCTGGAAACTATTCAGCGATGTGCAACCAAGAGAATACCCTCCATTAGGCATTTGCCATATTCTGAATGCCTTACTTCCCTGGTCATGGACACATTGAAACTCCAACGTCTGGCAGCTGACTTGGCAGACACCCATAAAATTATTAACCATCTTACAACCAATAACTCTGAGCACCCACCAAGAGAATATCCTCCATCAGGCATTTGCCATATTCTGAATGCCTTACTTCCCTGGTCATGGACACATTGAAACTCCAACGTCTGGCAGCTGACTTGGCAGACACCCATAAAATTATTAACCATCTTACAACCAATAACTCTGAGCACCCACCAAGAGAATATCCTCCATCAGGCATTTGCCATATTCTGAATGCCTTACTTCCCTGGTCATGGACACATTGAAACTCCAACGTCTGGCAGCTGACTTGGCAGACACCCATAAAATATTAACCATCTTACAACCAATAACTCTGAGCACCCACCAAGAGAATATCCTCCATCAGGCATTTGCCATATTCTGAATGCCTTACTTCCCTGGTCATGGACACATTGAAACTCCAACGTCTGGCAGCTGACTTGGCAGACACCCATAAAATTATTAACCATCTTACAACCAATAACTCTGAGCACCCACCAAGAGAATATCCTCCATCAGGCATTTGCCATATTCTGAATGCCTTACTTCCCTGGTCATGGACACATTGAAACTCCAACGTCTGGCAGCTGACTTGGCAGACACCCATAAAATTATTAACCATCTTACAACCAATAACTCTGAGCACCCACCAAGAGAATATCCTCCATCAGGCATTTGCCATATTCTTGAACGCCTTATTTCCCTGGGCATGGACACATTGAAACTCCGACGTCTGGCAGCTGACTTGGCAGACACCCATAAAATTATTAACCATCTTACAACCAATAACTCTGAGCACCCACCAAGAGAATATCCTCCATCAGGCATTTGCCATATTCTGAATGCCTTACTTCCCTGGTCATGGACACATTGAAACTCGGACGTCTGGCAGCTGACTTGGCAGACACCCATAAAATTATTAACCATCTTACAAACAATAACTCTGAGCACCTTTTCAAACTCCACCTGTCTAACACCTGTGGACATGTTTACAAAGTCAGAAAGCAGCACAGCTACCATGACTTTCGGAAACATTTCTTCACGCTATGAGTTGCTGAAGCATGGAACAAACTGCCAGCATCAGTTGTTAGTTGTCGGAGCACTGCATCCTTCAAAACTTCCATGCTTCCTGAGATTCGCCAACACTACACCTGATTTTCTCCCCTCCATACACACACAAGTATGTATTTGACTCATACACTATTCACTTTCCAGACATTTGTACATTACTGCATATGCTTTATATGCACTTTTGACAAGTTGTGGTGCACCTGAGCACTGTATACAATAATTTCATTATTATTATTATTAAAATTATTAACCATCTTACGAACGATAAATCTGAGCACCTTTTCAAACTCCACCTGTCTAACATCCGTGGACATGTTTACAAAGTCAGAAAACAGCACAGCTCCCATGACTTTCGGTAACATTTTTTCACGCTGAGAGTTGCTGAAGCATGGAACAAACTGCCGGCATCAGTTGTTAGTTGTCGGAGCACTGCATCCTTCAAAACTTCCATGCTTCCTGAGATTCACCAACACTACACCTGATTTTCTCCCCTCCATACACATGCAAGCATGTATCTGACTCATACATTGTTCACTTTCCAGACATTTGTACATTACTGCATATGCTTTATATGCATTTTTGACAAGTTGTAGTGCACCTGAGCACTGTATGCAATAATTTCATTATTATAAACTATATAAATTGCATGCATTTTCCTTCTTTTATAATAAATATTTTTTGACTACAACTCATCTTGTGGGTAAAACCTTTTCAATGAAATTCCTTTTTACTATACATACATACACACATACATAAATGCTGAGACCCCCTTCAATCATGACTGACCATGGGATTGCACCTAGAAAGTTATCCTCCCAGGCAAAAGTCCGGGCAAGTTTGTTTATGGAAGACCAGCAGTCGCCCATGCATACCGGCCTCCCCTTTCCACGCCACCAGTGTTATCCAAGGGAAAGGCAAAGGGGCTGATACAGCTTGGCACCAGAGATGACACAACTCATTTCTACAGCTGAGTGAACTGGAGTAATGTAAAATAAAGTGTCTTGCTCAAGAACATAACATGCAGCCTGGTCCAGGAATCGAACTCACAACCTCATGATTGTAAGCTTGACGCTCTAACCACTGAGCCATGTGCCTTCACATACACATACACACACACACACATACAGGAATAATCAGTACATGATTTCTCTTATTACACACAGTTCAACAAATTCATTCCTATTTATGTAATGGAGGAGATTAGATGTTAAAATGGATCATAGTCTTTATCTTCCATGTTGCAATACAATTTGTTTCATACAAAAAGACTCAGATATTCATGATAGAAAATCGTAACAGCCATATTTGTATTCATCAGTAGCTGGTATCAAAACTAAAAAAGATGTTAGAAATACATAGATTTCTCTCTTAGTTATCATTTTAGGATTATTGTATTCGTTCTTGCAGTTATGCCTATTTGAATCAAACAGGCATGGCTACAAGAACACATACATTAATCCAATATGATTTCTAACAAATCTCTCTATATATAAAGCTTAAGTTGTCCGTGTATGACAGGTTTTGTAGCCTTCAACTAACACTATCTCCTCAGAGATCCTGCGGCGCAAGTTGACCAAAATTGAGAGTATGATAGAAGAAGGGTTGCTCTTCCTTACGTAGAAGAAAAAATTCAAATCAGACCATGTTAACTCCAAAAATTATTTACAGCAAAAAGGTGCTTTTTTTCTATGAAAATCCCCATTTTTTATGATTTTTTCACTGCTGTGTTGCCATTTTCGGTGTATTTCAACCAGAAAAATGTTCACTTGAAGAGAATAATAAGCTACATAATGCAAAATTTTTACTTTTCAAAAATTCCAAATCCAAAGGGCTGAAACAAACCTGAGCAACGCCGGGCAATACTGCTAGTTTATATATATATTCTGAGACCGGCTTCGGTCACGACACAGATCATGGGATTGCACCTAGAAAGTTACCCTCCCAGGCACAAGTCCGGGCAATTCTAAAGGGTCGAAACAAATCTGAGCAATGCCAGGCAATACTGCTAGTAAAAGAATAAAAGAAAAGAAGATATATGTGATGGGTTGTTCACTAGTATATTCTCAATAACATACTACACACATTATGCTTGACTAAAACTTGTAATTTCTTATATTATTTTCAGCAATACACATTATACATTCCTATCTTCATATACCTAACCAACAACAAATCACCTTTACTTTGTAAATTTGCACACGGCAATCCTATCTAATTTGAGGATGTCTGCATTGTCTCCAACACAGGTGTGTATAATTATATTTACACCCTCACACACATAGCTATATACACAAATACACACTTCAATATATATACATGTTTGTCTATAACCTGTTATTAGGCTTTGCCGATTCTTAGAGGAAATTTTCTGAGAGAGAAATATCAGAGCGTTATTTAAGTATGTCTTGTTTAAGTACCCCTGTTGCTGTCTGGCGAAATGTTGTGAACTATATAATGTTTAAGTCGAAGTAGGTTTTAGTGATTCACTAATATATAATTGGTACCACTATAGTCGTCATCATCATCATCATTGATGTTGCTATTGTTATTGTCATCATCAGGATCATCATCAACATAATCCTCACCATCATAATCATTTTCATCATTACCATTGTCAATATCATCATCATCATCATCATCGCCATTATGATCATCAGGATCAGCATCATCATCGTTGTCATCACCATCATTGTTGTCATCACCATCATCAGGATCACCATCATTACCATCATCACCAGAATCACCATCAATATCATCATAATCACTATCACTGTCATCATCATTGCCGAGCCTGGTGCAACCATCTGGTTCGCAAATCCTCAGTCAAAATCGTCCAACCCATGCTAGCATGGAAAGCGGACGTTAAATGTTGATGAGGATGATGATGATGATGATGATGTGTGTGTGTGTAGGTCTTTGTGTCTGTGTTTGTCCCCCACCACCACCACTTAACAACACGTGTTGGCATGATTATGTCCTCATAACTTAGCAGTTCAATAAAAAGTATTGACAGAATAAGTACCAGCCTTAAAAATATATATATAAATGCTGAGTTGATTTATTCGACTAAAAATTCCTCAAAGCAATGCTCCAGGATGGTCATAGTCTAACGAGTGAAACAAGTAAAGAGAGATAAAAATGAAGAACAAGTTTTGTTTGGAGGATGAGAAGGAAAAATGGGGAAGAGTAGGTGACAACTGCAGGAACTGAATAGGGTTAAGGAGTGGTTGTAGTGAAAGGTGGATATGTTGTAGAGGTGATGGAACTCAGTGAAGATGGAACTGAGGAGCAGTAGAATGGTAATGATGTAAAAAAACCAAAAGACATTTTTTTAAAAAGCACCATCCGATTGTGGCCATTGCCAGCCTCGTCTGGACCCCATGCCGGTGGCACGTAAAAAGCACCATCCGATTGTGGCCGTTGCCAGCCTCGTCTGGCCCCCATGCCGGTGGCACGTAAAAAGCACCATCCGATTGTGGCCGTTGCCAGCCTCGTCTGGCCCCCATGCCGGTGGCACATAAAAAGCACCATCAGATCGTGGCTGTTGCCAGCCTCGTCTGGCCCCCATTCCGGTGGCACGTAAAAAGCACCATCCGATTGTGGCTGTTGCCAGCCTCGTCTGGCCCCCATTCCGGTGGCACGTAAAAAGCACCATCCGATTGTGGCTGTTGCCAGCCTCGTCTGGCCCCCATTCCGGTGGCACGTAAAAAGCACCATCCGATTGTGGCCATTGCCAGCCTCGTCTGGACCCCATGCCGGTGGCACGTAAAAAGCACCATCCGATTGTGGCCGTTGCCAGCCTCGTCTGGCCCCCATGCCGTGGCACGTAAAAAGCACCATCCGATTGTGGCCGTTGCCAGCCTCGTCTGGCCCCCATGCCGGTGGCACATAAAAAGCACCATCAGATCGTGGCTGTTGCCAGCCTCGTCTGGCCCCCATTCCGGTGGCACGTAAAAAGCACCATCCGATTGTGGCTGTTGCCAGCCTCGTCTGGCCCCCATTCCGGTGGCACGTAAAAAGCACCATCCGATTGTGGCTGTTGCCAGCCTCGTCTGGCCCCCATTCCGGTGGCACGTAAAAAGCACCATCCGATTGTGGCCGTTGCCAGCCTCGTCTGGCCCCCATGCCGGTGGCACGTAAAAAGCACCATTCGATTGTGGCCGTTGCCAGCCTCGTCTGGCCCCCATGCCGGTGGCACATAAAAAGCACCATCAGATCGTGGCCGTTTGCCAGCCTTGTCTGGCACCTATGCAGGTGGGACGTAAAAAGCACCCACTACACTCACAGAGTGGTTGGCATTAGGAAGGGCATCCAGCTGTAGAAACATTGCCAGATCAGACTGGGCCTGGTGCAGCCTTCTGGCTCCCCATACCCCAATTGAACCGTCCAACCCATGCTAGCATGGAAAGCGGACGTTAAACGATGATGATGATGATGATGATAATCATCATTCAGTGTCTGTTTTTCATGATGGCATGCGTTAGATGATTTGACTGGAACTGACAAAGCAGAGAGCTGTGCCAGGCTCCAGTCTGATTTCACAAAATGGACCAGGCTGCATGTTGTGTTCTTGAGCAAGACACTTTTTTCATGTTACTCCACTTCACTGAGCTGTAGAAATGAGATACAACGTCACAGGTGCCAAGCTGTATCGGCCCCTTTGCCTTTCCCTTGGATAACATCAGTGACATGATGAGGGGAGGCTGGTATGCATGGACGACTGCTGGTCTTCCATAAACAACCTTGCCCAGACTTTTGCCTGGGAGGGTAACTTTCTAGGTGCAATCCCATGGTCAGTCATGACCGAAGGAGGTCTCAGCATGTATGTATGTATGCCCTTCCAGTCATTCCAAGAGTGTAATGGGTACATTTTACATGCCACCAACATGAGTGCATCTATGTGCCACAGGCACACTTGCCTTGTACATGTCACAGTTGCCATTTACATATCGGCAGGTGTGTAAATCGGCAGGTGCCATTTACATATCGGCAGCACTGGCCATAGCTATGATTTCACATGGCTTGATGTGTCTCCTCAAGCACAGCAAATCACCAAAAATTTTGATCACTTGTCATCATCACCATGAGACTCAACATCCAAACATCATATTTCACCACCTCGTCCTATGTCCTCCTGGATCTACCTCTTCCGTAGGTTCCCTCCAAAGTTAGAGATCAGTACTTCTTTACACAGCTGTTCTTATATTCTGATAATATTTATTGCACTTTGGTCGGTTTACATCCATTTCAAATAAAATTTACAACTTGAAATTTTGTAAAACACATTCCCTTTTACACCTATTAATTTACGTTTCTCGCATTTAATATCTATATTAAATTTTATTTTGATTTTAATATTTACATGAATTTTGTATGTTTCTTTCAAGAAATAAACAAGTACCTTTCTCAGTTAATATTCTGAGATTTTACTTGTATAAAAATAAATTGAACAGGTTTTTACAGCTGTTAAAAGAAAAATATTATTTATGTTGTGTTAAAACAGATCAACAGTAACCGTCTGTTACCAGTATTTTACAGTTTTCCTGTAAATTTTTATTTTCCAAACAAAATCGTATTGAAATTCAAAGATTTATATACACAATTCCATGTGCCGCTAGAAGGTGTGGCTGTGTGGTAAGAAGCTTGCTTAAGGCAGAGAGCTGGCAGAAGCACTAGCACGCCAGGCAAAATGCTTAGCGGTATTTCATCTGCTGCTACGTTCTGAGTTCAAATTCCGCCGAGGTCAACTTAGCCTTTCATCGATTTGGAGTCGATTAAATAAGTACCAGTTATGCACTGGTGTCGATATAATCGATTTAATCCATTTGTCTGTCCTTGTTTGACCACTCTGTGTGTAACCCCTTGTGGGCAGCAAAGAAAGAAGAAGCTTGCTTCCCAACCACATGGTTCCGGGTTCAGTCCCACAGCATGGCACCTTGGGCAAGTGTTGTCTACTACAGCCTCAAGGCTGATCAAAACCTTGTCAGAGGATTTGATAGACAGAAACTGAAAGAAGCCCATTGCATTTGCATTTGTTCGCCACTACTGCTTGACAACCAGTGTTGGTGTGTTTATATCCCTGTAACTTAGCAGTTTGGCAATAGTCAGGGAGACAAAAACACACCCACACTAGTTATAAAGTAGTAGTAAACACAAACATAGGCGTGTACGTGCATACACTCTCATATACGATGGGCTTTTATCAAGACACTTGCCCAAGGTGTCACACAGTGGGACTGAACCTGGGACCACGTGGTTGGGAAGCAAGCTTCTTACCACACAGCCACACTGCACCTACTTTTTGCTAAACAAAATCTTAATGGAATTCAGAGATTTATATTCACAATTTCATAAACATGTCTATGTCATAAAAAGTTTGCTTCCCAAACACATGGTTCCGGGTTCAGTCCCATTGCATGACATCTAGGGCAAGTGTCTTCTACTACATTCTCAGGCTGACTAAAGTCTTGTGAGTGGATTTGGTAAATGGAAACTGTACAAAACCTGTCAAATATGAGTGTGTGTATGTGTGAGTATGTGTGTCTTTGTCCACCACCACTGCTTGACAACCAGTGTTGGTGTGTTTACATCCCTATAACTTAGTGGTTTGATAAAACTCACAGAGACACACACACAAACACACACGTACACACACATATACAACAGGCTTCTTTCAGTTTCTGTCTATCAAATCCATTCAGAAGTCTTTGGTTGGCTCGAGGCTATAGTGGAAGACACTTACCCATGATGCCACACAATGGAATTGAACTTGGAACCATGTAACTGAGAAGCAAACTTCTTACCACACAGCCATGCCAGCACCTACCTAATTAATTCTATAATGAATTATATCTCAAGTGTCAAATCACATCTAAATAACAGCTTATATAATACAAAGAGTTAAAAACACCTTAGTTATTTGCAACACTCATATAATATATCTACTATAACCTATATAATTATGGGACCATTACACCAGAGAGATTCTCCAACATTTTACCATCAAAATGATACACTTTAATATTACATAGAAGATAAATAGTTTGATTACATTTACAAAGTGAATATAGAAACTCATTTTAAACATATACAAACACAAGCATGTTCACTTTCCAGACATTTCTACATTACTGCATGTACTTTATATGCACTTTCTGACAAGTTGTGGTGCACCTGAGCACTGTATACAATAATTTCATTATTATTATTATATATACACACCCACACATGTTTATTCCTTAAATTTTCATTTAAAGTTCGTCAATATTTCCTTTAGTCTCATAGAATTTTATATTATAGAAGAAAAGCTGGTTTCCATCTGTCCAGGACAACATCTATTAGAGGGGGGAAGAAAGGAAGTATCAAAAGGGTCGATAATCCCTGTCCTGACATATAATAAGAAGTGTAAGAGGAATAGTTGTTGAGAGAGAGGGAGAGTGTGTATGTGTGTGTCTAAGATAGATAGATAGATAATTGACAGAGAGATAGTGCTCTTACTATAGTAACTAACAAATTTTTATTAATGACGAGGGGATTTTAAGTGCAAGTCTGTCAACACAACACAGACTTTAAAAATATATGTGTGTAAATATATATATATATATATAGAGAGAGAGAGAGAGAGAGAGAGAGCAACTATATGTATTGTGTGTGTGTGTGTTTCTGTATGTCTTTCAACATATAGACAACGCAGACTAAAAAAAAAGACTTTTGTTATGATAACAGGTTTTGCCTACAGTGATGAAGATAGAGGGAGAGAGAGTGAAAGATAGAATTACAATTCGTTTCAAGAAACAGATTGTTGTTGAGCATATCAATGTGATTGTTACTGTAAGCTTCAGTATTTTGCCTGTTGCTACACTTTGAGTTCAAATTCTGCTGAGGTCAAGTTTGCCTTTCACCCT
>NC_043023.1:1401319-1406319 GCF_006345805.1 Octopus sinensis
TGTTTTTATGTGTCTTATAATTCTCCTGTTGTGTTTCCACTATGCACAAACATATATATATATGATACAGAACAAGCTTGCTTTCCAACCACATGGTTCCAGGTTCAATCCCACTGCATGCATCTTGGACAAGTCTCTTCTACTATAGTGTCAGGCTGACCAAAGACTTGTGAGGGGATTTGGTAGACAGAAACTGAAAGAAGCTTGTTGTATGTATCCATATATATATATGTACCCTTTTACTTGTTTCAGTCATTTGACTGTGGCCATGCTGGAGCACTGCCTTGAGTCGAGCAAATCGACCCCAGGACTTATTCTTTGTAACTCCAGTACTTATTTTATCAGTCTCTTTTGCCGAACTGCTAAGTTACAGGGACATAAGCACACCAGCATCAGTTGCCAAGCGATGTTAGGGGGACAAACACAGCCACATATACACATACACACACACACACGCACACATATATATACGACAGGCTTCTTTCAGTTTCCGTCTACCAAATCCACTCACAAGGCTTTGGTCGGACCGAGGCTATAGTAGAAGACACTTGCCTAAGGTGCCACGCAGTGGGACTGAACCCGGAACCATGTGGTTGGTAAGCAAGCTACTTACCACACAGCCACTCCTACACCTATATATATATATTTGAGACATACACGAGGTGAAAACCAATATGTGAATTTCTTACATGCTAGAAAGGGCAGTCAAAACCCAAAGCCACAAAAAAGAAAACACTTTCACACATTAAAGCATGTTGTTTGTATGCAAACATAAAAATTTCAGTTAACCTTATACCTATAAGTTTCACTATTAATGACCAAATAAATCGATTAATTAGTTAATTGATTAATTAGTCATCTATAGCTCATCAGTTAGGTCACTGTAAAACACATAAACATGCATGTGTGTGTATATGTGTGTTTATAAGTCCATTTGTGTGTCTCTGTTTGTGCTCCTGACCATCGCTTGGCAACCGATGTTGGTTTGTTTACGTCTCTGTAATATAGCAGTTTGGCAAAAGAGATCAATAGAATAAATATTTGTCTTCCCTTCTACTGGACTTTCCTCTGTTTCTGAAGATGAGCGTCTGCTTGAAACGTAAAATCACCTTCTGTTCCTTCCCTGAGCATTAGCTAATACTTTACAAGTACCATGTACACACAGTGTTGTTGTTTTTGTGTTTGCTCTTGTTTATTTTGGAGCTACTGTATATGTAAATATATATAAATATTTTGGAGCTACTATATATCATCATCATCATCATCATCATTTACCGTCCGTTCTCCATGCTAGCATGGGTTGGACGGTTCAACTGGGGTCTGTGAAGCTGGAAGGCTTCATCAGGCCCAGTCAGATCTGGCAGTGTTTCTACGGCTGGATGCCCTTCCTAACGCCAACCACTCCGTGAGTGTAGTGGGTGCTTTTTACGTGCCACCTGCACAGGTGCCAGACAGAGCTGGCAAACGGCCACGAACGGATGGTGCTTTTACGTGTCACCGGCACGGGGGCCAGGCGAGGCTGGCAACGGACACGAACGGATGGTGCTTTTACGTGCCACCAACACGGGGGCCAGACAGAGCTGGCAAACGGCCACGAAACGAATGGTGCTTTTACGTGCCACCGGCACGGGGGCCAGGCGAGGCTGGCAACGGGCACGAACGGATGGTGCTTTTACATGCCACCGACATGGGGGCCAGACAGGGCTGGCAAACGGCCACGAACGGATGGTGCTTTTACGTGTCACCGGCACGGGGGCCAGGCGAGGCTGGCAATGGCCACGAACGGATGGTGCTTTTACATGTCACCGACATGGGGGCCATATTAATTATTTTGGAGCTACTGTATATATAAATATATATAAATATTTTGGAGCTACTATATATATAAATCATCATCATCATCATCATCATTGTTCAACGTCCGTTCTCCATGCTAGCATGGGTTGGACGGTTCGACCGGGGATCTGGGAAGCCAGAAGGCTGCACCAGGCTCCAGTCTTTTCTGGCAATGTTTCTACAGCTGGATGCCCTTCCTAATGCCAACCACTCCGTGAGTGTAGTGGGTGCTTTTTACGTGCCACCAGCACAGGTGCCAGGCGAGACTGGCAATGGCCACGGTCGGATTGGTGTATTTTATGTGCCACCGGCACGGAAGCCAGTCAAGGCGGCGCTGGCATCGGCCACGAGTCGGATAGTGCTTTTTACGTATCACCAGACCAGGGATCCTGGCTGGTTCAATTCAATATATATAAATATTTTGGAGCTACTATATATATATATATAAATATATATTGTTGTATTAGGGATGGTCAAGAAGAAGAAGAAGAAGGAAGAGGAGGAGGAAAAGAAGAAGAGGAGGAGGAGAAGATTTGTTGATGCAATGAAGCAGAACCTGAAAGCATAATAATATATTGCTTTCTACTTCTTTTATCTAGAGGTGGTGACACTAATGCTAACAAATATGACACTTGCAGTTCTTGTCTAATTCCAAGTTAGACCTGATTAAGTCGTCTTATTATGATCAAGGGCCTACCAACCATTACCAGGGTATTAAAACATGTTAGATAACAGCACAGGTAAGTATTACTGGATACTTTTCAGGGCTGCTGATGCCATATTCTTTCCATTGTTAATAGCTCTGATGAGCAAGGAGTATTAGTAGTCCATGCTGTTATCAAATATCTGTTTTGCCATCTAGTGTGAAACCAATAAGTAAAATTGGCCAGAATGGATATATTTTAACAATTTAGTACAGCTAAAATTAAGGGCTGATGGAGGAGATTTATTACAATCAAGGACCTTCAAACAATGTCCATCTATAGCTAAATATTTATTCATACATTTGGGTTTCAAATTTTGGCACAAGGCCAGCAACACTGGTTGTCAAGCAGTGATAAGGGTGCAAATACAGACACAAAGACGCACACACATGAATACATACATGCATACATACATATATATATATATATATATATACAACGGGCTTCTTTCAGTTTCTGTCAACCAAATGCACTCACAAGGCTTTGGTCAGCCAGGGGTTATAGCAGAAGACATTTGCCCATGGTGCTACACAGTGGGACTGAACTCGGACCCCCCTCTCTCTCTCTCTCTCTCTCTCTCTCTCTCTATATATATATATATATATATATATATATATATATATATATATCTTTTATTTGTTTCGGTCATTTGACTGCAGTCATGCTGGAGCACCTCCTTTAATCAAGCAAATCAATGCCAAGTCTTATTCTTTGTAAGCCTAGTACTTATTCTATTAGTTTCTTTTGCCAAACTGCTAAGTTACAGGAGATGTAAACACACCAGCATAAGTTGTCAAGCAATGTTGGGGGAGGGGGAGAAACACAGATACACAAACCTATATATAAATATCTATATTTCATCCTTATCATTACAATCAGCATCATGACTGCAGAATCCAAAATTCATCCTTCAATTTTCAGGATAGTGATGCAGAATCTGAGGGATATTTGGCTGCTCTATCTAGAAAGTACAATGACCAAACAGAGGACACCTAATGTTGTATATACCATTGCAGGGGTAGTGGTAGTGATGGTGACAGTGATAGTAGTGGTGTTGGAGACGGTGATGGTGGTGGTAGTGCATAGTGGTGATGGTGGTGGAGGTGGGAGTGGTTCTGATGGTGGTACTGACCATAGTGATGGTGGCAATGGTGGTAGTGTTCGCAGTGGTAAAGGTGATGGTAGTAGCGGTCATGGAAATAGTAGTAGTAGTAGTGGGAGGGGTTATAGTGACAGCAGTAATCATGGTGGTGGTGACAATGACGACGGTGGTGGTCATGATAGCAGCCGTGAGGGTGACAGTGGTGATGATAATGATGGTCATCATAGTGGTGGCAGAAGCAGTAGAGGTTGTGGTGGTGGAGGTGATTGTGGTTGTAGTAATAAGTAGTAGTTGTGGAGGTAGTAGTGGTGGTTGTGGCTGTGGTGGCGGAGACAGAGGTGTGACCAAGAAGTATATATAAAAACACACAAAGTACAGCCAAGTGTGAAATAATAGAGCAAAGAACGGAGATTATTTGCCCCAGGGTGAGGGACAGGGTTGGAGTGGACATAATTATGAAGGAGGAAAGAGGAAGGGGAAGGGAGACAACTTCTCCGAGTTTTTCACGTAGCATCCATCTCCAATAAATACACACAAACCCAAATGTGTGCGTGTATGTATGTGTGTGTATATATATATATCATATATATATACTATATATATATATATATAATCATACATACACACACATGTGTATACAAATATATACATATATGTAATTATATATATGTACATAACCATATATATATGCATGTGTATTTTTATATATATATATCATGCATATTTGTGCATGTATATATATATGCACACGCATACATATGTATACATACACAAGTATACATATATAAACCATATATAGATATATATATACACACACATACATATATACACGTACATAGATATATATATATACA
This sequence comes from Octopus sinensis, assembly GCF_006345805.1. Classification (NCBI taxonomy): domain Eukaryota; kingdom Metazoa; phylum Mollusca; class Cephalopoda; order Octopoda; family Octopodidae; genus Octopus; species Octopus sinensis. The sequence continues at coordinate 1,405,816 of NC_043023.1, forward strand.
CACACATATATACATGTATATAGATATATATATACACACACATATATATACATACATATACACATAGATATACACATGTATATAGATACATATATACACACACATATACACACACATATACACACACATATACACACACATATACATGTATATATATATATATATATATATATATATATATATATATATATATATATACACACACATATAGATATGTGTATACATATATATATATAGATAGATAGAATGACAGATAGATATATGTATACACATACACACAAATATACATCTACACACACAGATTGATAAACACATCTACACACACACACACACATATATATATATATATATATATATATATATAGAGAGAGAGAGAGAGAGAGAGAGAGAGAGAGAGAGAGTTCATTTGTATAGAAAAACACAATGATCTGGGGGCAGTACTGGATCTCTCTAACAACTCCTTTTCATGTGTCTCCCTTTATTTCTCATGCCCTGATTATTAAT